>NC_057798.1:102961582-103156441 GCF_018294505.1 Triticum aestivum | reverse complement strand
TTTCTCCTCCTCGCCTTTGTGGGAGGAGTCTACCTCGGAGTCATCATCCGATAACACCTGAAAACGGGAACTCTTCCGAGTGCCCGTGGCCTTCTTCTTGGCCTTCTTCTCCGGCACCACGTGGGGTGCCGGAGCGAGCAGCCCCGTTAAGCGGGCGTCCGCTGGGTTCTCTAGTAATGGGGCCGGATAGATAGTCTGTTCGGCCTTCTCCAGCCAGCCCTGTCAAAGGAGAGGGAGTTTAGATCCCGCATAGAGTCAAACTACGGAAAACAAATGCCCCGAAGAGGGAAAAATCGCTTACCTCGTCAGCTGGATGCTGCGAGCTGAATCCGCGATCTTCGGTAGCGGATGCGGGGGCCTCGGCACCCTTAAACAGCACCTTCCAGACATCTTCGTATGTAGTATCGAAGAGCCCGCTCAAAGTCTGGTGCTGCGCCGGATCGAACTCCCACATATTGAAGCCCCGTCGTTGGCACGGGAGAATCCGGCGAATGAGCATGACCTGGACTACGTTGACAAGCTTGAGCTTCTTGTCCACTAGCTTTTGGATGCGGGCTTGGAGTCTGGTCAGCTCCTCCGAATCACCCCATGTCCGGCCGCTCTCTTTCCAGGAGGTGAGTCGTGTGGGGATGCCAGATCTGAATTCGGGGGCCGCTGCCCATTCAGGGTCACGCGGCTCGGTGATGTAGAACCACCCCGATTGCCATCCCTATGGTTTCCACGAAAGTGCCTTCAAGCCAAGTAAAGTGGGACATCCTGCCCACCATGGCGCCTCCGCACTCCGCTTGACTGCCCTTCACAACCTTCGACTTGATACTGAAGGTCTTGAGCCACAACCTGAAGTGGGGCTGGATGCAGAGGAAGGCCTCGCACACGACGATGAACACCGAGATGTTGAGGATGAAATTCGGGGCCAGATCATGGAAATCCAGGCCGTAGTAGAACATGAGCCCTCGGACGAAGGGATGGAGTGGGAAGCCCAGTCCGCGGAGGAAATGGGGAAGAAATACTACCCTCTCATGGGGCCTGGGGGTGGGAATGAGCTCTCCCTTGTTGGGGAGCCGGTGCGCGATGTTGCTGGACAGATATCCGGCGCTGCGCAGCTTCTGGATGTGCCCCTCCATGACGGAGGAGGCCATCCACTTGCCTCCCGCTCCGGACATAGTTGGAGGAGGTTGAGGTGAGATGTGCGTACTTGGGCGCTGGAGCTCGAGTTCGCGGAGATGGATAAGCCAAGGAGGAGGAAGGCGCAGGTAAAAGGGTTGGATCTTTATCCCCTTATATGGGCGGACAAAAACATGTGTCCCCATCGGCCTGATAAAACTCGCTTATCTCCCAAGGGCCACAATCAATGGCGCGGTTGGGTTACCCACGTCCGTATTGATGGGAATCCCGGAATAAGGGGAACACGATCTCTGCTTCGACAAGACGTGCCAACGAAACCGCTTCGCTAAACGCGCTGAGGTGGTACAATAAAAACAATTCTAGTAAAGGCTTGGTAGTGGTGTGATGTCACGCCACCAAATACGTTAGCATATTGAACTTGTGTAATATTATTCTCTCTATGGTGGTACGTGGAATTTATTTTGCAGAGCCGGACACTATCCTGGTGTTCACAATCTTCTATAAATTATTCGGAGGAGGAACCCGCCTTGCAATGCCGAAGACAATATGCGCGCCGGACTCGTCTCCATTGAAGCCTGGTTCAGGGGCTACTGAGGGAGTCCTGGACTAGAGGGTGTCCGGATAGCCGAACTATCATCATCGGCCGGACTCCAAGACTATGAAGATACAAGATTGAAGACTTCGTCCCGTGTCCGGATGGGACTTTCCTTGGCGTGGAAGGCAAGCTTGGCGATACGGATATGTAGATCTCCTACCATTGTAACCGACTCTGTGTAACCCTAGCCCTCTCCGGTGTCTATATAAACCGGATGGCTTTAGTTCGTAGGACGAACAACAATCATACCATAGGCTAGCTTCTAGGGTTTAGCCTCCTTGATCTCGTGGTAGATCTAATCTTGTAACACACATCATCAATATTAATCAAGCAGGACGTAGGGTTTTACCTCCATCAAGTGGGCCCGAACCTGGGTAAAACATCATGTCCCTTGTCTCCTGTTACCATCCGCCTAGACGCACAGTTCGGGACCCCTTACCCGAGATCCGCCGGTTTTGACACCGACATACTTCAAGGTCCTACAATTTGCCACTGTGGTAACCACTTGATCTATAAAAGGAGGCCCATGGCAACGATTCTAGAGGTTGGGAAGTTTAGACCACTCACCCACATACGTGCGTAGTCGTTGTTGTCCCGAGGCAACCCTTGCCGGGCAAGTGTACTACGCACCACCACCACCTTCCCCAATCAATCCGCCAAAGCAGGAGTAGGGTTTTACGGCTCACGGCGGCCCGAACCTGGGTAAAACTGCTTGTGCGATCCCTGCCATGCTGCCTTGCATTGGTCTGCTCTTTGTGCAACATGACTCCCCCCTGCCGAACCAGCAAGGGGCCGTCCTGGTTCCATAGGTGGCCGTGGTTCCCCGCGACAAACACACGCCCTTATTGGCAGGCCCCTAGTGTCCCCCACAACCTTGATATGCCAAGAGGACCTAAATCTAAGAGTATGTAAGGGCATATCTAACACTAACCCATAATTTTCTTCGATCTATGTCCGTTTTTATGTTCGAACGTAGTTCGCGGACATGATACAGAAGAGAGATCTGACCCTAATTGCAAAGTATCCGACCGAGAGGAGAAAAAGTAGGTGATGACCATGCATGTAGTGGAATATTTGTGGGTTGGGAGGAGAGAGAGAAGAGGGGGGACCATGCATGTATGTATGGGAGAAGAGAGAGAAGAGATGAACCATGCATGTGATTGGTCAATTGCATGTTCGGACTCTAGCAAAGCTCCCCTACTTTTGTCTCCAAAATACCACAATTTGGACGTACGGATAGCTTCGCGGACTTATATAGGTCCCCATTGGATTGCAAGAGTGAACAAATGTGTCCGACGAACATATACCGGTGTTTTACAGGCCTCCCTTGAAGATGCCCTAAGAGAGTGTATCAACTCGTTGAGGATGTACTTCTTTTAACCTTTGTACCCTTCTGCCGAACTGAACTCTTACCTTTTTTTAGGAATACACCCCTCTTATCAACAAAAATACGCTAGCGAAAGCATAGCTAGCCAACACGTGTCCCTTTCCCCATACACAATGGTAGAAAGTACCCTTACTTCCCCGTTGGCCAAAATACACCCGCAAGTATTGTCATGCATAAGGGGGGTGAAGGTGCATGAGTGGGTCCCATATTATTATGCTTTGAGTTGTGAGGAAGGCCATAGCTGGGTGGAAATAAATATTCATGCCCCAACATTTTAAGAAGGATAGAGGGTTATTTTTTGCAATTCAGTCTTTTAGTTCCTACTAGAGGTCTAGGTGGTCAGAGGTATAAAGGTCTTAAATAAGTGTGAGTGATGGTTGTTTCAATATTAGTGGTACGGTAATCGGCGGTTCAAGTGGTTCAGAGAAGATGGTTGGATGCTCCTTTTGCCACGTGGTACACAATGATGAGGAGATCATCAGGGCGCGTGGACCACCAACATCGATCCCAACCGTGCATGATTTCGTCTCTCACTTGTCTTCTCCTCCATGTCTCGGGAAGCCCTTCCCATCTCCGTTGACGTAGCTCCGCTCGTCTCCGTTATCCTTCGCTCAAATAGCTGTTGTTTCTGTCATCTAGTCGTCTCATCGCTCAAAGTCTTCCGGCAAACCAACCACCTCTACACAGTGGCAGATCCAGGAATGGAGCAAGCCCGGGCCCAAATTTTTTCTTTTTTCATGAGAGAAAAACTTGACCACCATCAAACTATAGTTGCCTCAAATATGGCTCAATTGTATCAAAAATTTTGACTTTAAACTCAATGCTTAAAGATACAAAAAAAGATAAAAAAGATGACAAAAACTACGAACAGTGCATGAAGTAAAAAGAGTACCAAATCAATGGCTTGCTCCATCAGTATCTTCCATAACTTGATCAACGGTGGAAGAAGAGCCAACACCTTGGAGAAATGAAAAGTAAAATTTCATAAGAGAAGACATAAACATCAAGTGAAACAATCAACATTGTACAGAGTTGAAAACTTACTACTACAAGGAGGTAAAGTTCCTTTGCGAGATCTATAGGATTGAAAGCGATATATAATAGCATCGTCATCAACCTTTGCAAATATTTCTCGCTCAATATTGCACACCATGGAAAAATTCAACCAATCATCACCCATCTTATTCCTCAACTCAGTCTTGATAATACTCATAGCTGAGAAAGCTCTTTCCACTGATGCGGTTGCAACATGCAAAATCAATGCCAACTCAATAAGACGATATACCAGAGGAAAAACCATGTGTCTATCAGCCCGAACCATCTTCACCGCAAGACTACCAAGGTCATTACAACTAACAAAACTTGAATCAGCTCTCAGATGAGCAATGAAGTCTTCAAGTTGGTTTCTAAGGACAAAAGAAATCTCATTTATGGAGAAGTCATCAACATACATCTCAGCAAGTTGAACAAGTTTGTCTTCATCAAAATTAGCAAATGAGTTCCTTGGATCAAGACAAGCAATGCATCTTAACAATTGAGTAGATCTTTCAGCAAAGCGATTATTTAACTCAGTAATTATTTGGTCAAGCAGAACATTGGATATTTCATATCTGAAGCGTTAATACGTGCAAAACATATGTCCACATCTCAATAAACCGACACAAAGTTTTATGATGTGAGCCCCACCGTGTATCCACATGTCTTACAAGGTTGGTTGCTTGCTTGGTTTTTCCCTCTTCCTGAAAAAATTTCCCCGGACTCCAATCGATTCACAATATTATCATGTTGTTCTTTCCGAACCATTTAGCTTGAAATGATATCTTTTTCAAAGAATTTCATCTAGTTTCTTTTTAAAATTTATGACCACTTGGTTGGCATGGACCCGCATTTACATACATCCTTCTAGCAACATCTCTAATATCCGGATCTAAGCTTTCAATAGGTTTCCTACGACCAGGATCAGGTTCAACATCACCTTCCCTTAGTCGACCATGAGCAGAATCAGGAATGAGAAAAATGTTGCTTTCTCGAGTTGAGATTGAAGGTGGTGGTCCCATTTCTGCAACTGTTTCATTTTCTGGAGTTGCTTCAGTCCTCTCGGCCCCTTGATTGCCTGCTAAAACTCTAGGTGCAGACACTTCTGTTGCGGCCACAGATGAAAAATATCTCTTCATCTTTTATTTCTACAAAATGAAATGAAATTGACATTAAAAGTAGAAACAACAACATTCACATTCAGATACAATTCAAGTGAAATCGAATGTTTGACAACAGCGGCAACCAACTCCAGACCATAAGCACATTGCAGATAGAAAATGTTCAATCTTTGAAATTTGTAGCAACAGAAAACAGCCCCATTACTAATTCTGGCTAGCAGTCAGCAGAGGGATTGAGGGAAGACGGCGTGGCCGTGTGGAGCCAGGAGAGGTCGAGGCGGCGAGCCGGCGAGCACCGGAGGCCGGAGCAGCAGGGGACCAGCCTAGGCTGGGCGAGCGATAGAGGGCGTGGGCGGGCGACAGAGTAGGCGCGGACCGCGGAGGCGGAGTAGGCGAAGGCGCGGAGCAGGCGAGCTGGTGGGGAGAGCGGCGGAGTAGGCGGGCAAGGGGGCACAGAGACGGAGCGGAGGGGAGTCACCGGCGAGTGGCGCGGCGGCTGCCTACGTGGCTGCGCCTACGTCGATCTAGGTCTAGGGAATGAAGGGAGCAGGGGCGAGCGGTGGGATGATACGCCCGTGCAAGCCAGTCCTGGTGCGAGGCTGCGAGCGATGGAGCAACTGCCTAGCCTGGGCCCTGGATGGTTGGATGTGTATTGGGCCAAGCACCGGGCCCATTCAAAAACATACATAGGTAATAACTAAAGAAATGCCATTCCCCGGGCCTGGGCCCTGGGGGCCCAGATCCGCCCCTGCCTCTACACGCGTCGACCCGCTGTTCAGCGACCGCCCTGAGCCAGTACTGCACGATGAAAAATGTGTGGATTAGGACCCTATCAAAAACGGGTTTCCCCCCGCTTTGTATTCCAAAGCACCAACACCGATCATAGAGCAAACGCTGGGGTGAGCAGCACAACAAGCCAAAGAAAAAGAAGAAAAAATAATGCCAACACCGGCAGCTCGACAAAGCGCGGATGACCCACTACCGCTGGGCCCTCCAAAATTGACCCACCATGATCCAAGGCTCCGATCCTCCGCGTACCAAGCAGCACCTCCAGGAAGGAATGCGACACCAACGGTGCTGCTGCCCGGACGTGTTCTAGGGTTTCCCCCGGCACGCGGAGGGTAGTGAGAAATGAAGACCACCGACACCCTCCAGGGAGGAATGATGGCACCCGCAGACGTCGTAGAACTGGAGCTGGAAGACCCGGCAAGGATTTCTCCCAAGTCCAAACCCCACCGCCCAACCGGATCGAAGCCAACCAGGCAATACGCCGCCCACTAGCATGCGCCACCGCGGTCGCAACGCCACCCACGCCGCCTCACTGAGATCACACCACGAGGCCAAGAGAACGAGGAGATTTTAATATATTTTTTGTTTTTGGGGGCGGTTTATGCAGGACGTTTTTTTTTTAGAAATCGTACAAGACATATGTGCTTTCTTCGACTTTTTTTCGGAGTTCTTTTTAGCGGTAAATGTGCTTTCTTCAACTTTTTTTTGAGGGGTAAAAACCACTTTATTCATCATATTCCACATGGTGTGGGATGCATCTTTGGTCATGGGGCAGACCAAACCAAACGTGACGACCAGGACCTCTAGAAATGGAAAATTTCGCTAGACTATGTGCTTCATAATTTACAGCACGACACTCGAAACTAAAAATACACTGAAACTCGGTAGCTTTTAGGTTTATCTCTCTTAAGATTGCTCCAAATCGCCCTTGCGATCTCATGTTGATGCCCTGGACCACCTGTTTGCAATCTGAGGAAACCAAAAATTTCCTGACATGCAAATCTTCCGCCTGGGAAAGTGCTTCACGGCAAGCTACTACTTCCAGCGTGGCTAGATCAAAGCTTCCCTCGAGTACTAAGGCCAAACTACCCATGTAGTTGCCCGCTTCGTCTCTGCACACAGCAGCTGCAGATCTCCTCGTGATCGCACCCCGGCGTCGACATGGATTTTGCAGAAACCCGGAGGTGGTCTTTTAGGTTTCTGTTGACGTACGGCTGGAGCTTGATTGTTTGGAACAACTCAACTTTGTGAATTACCAACAATCCCTAGTTCATCAATGAACCTCTAAACAAAAAGATGTGTTGCTTGAGGGCTCTGGAAGATCCCTTCGTGGATTGCCTTTCGTCGAGCATACCAAATCGACCATAGAGTTACAGCCATCTTGACAAATTTCTCATGGGGAGCACCTCCATCAGAGTAAATAACCATTGCTTGGCATGTGGTTCTGTTGTGGTCGTGATTTTATGTGTGACATCCTCTTCTGACAAAGCCCAAACGCTTCACGACGACGAACACTCCAGTAGCGAATGACGCCATGAGTCTTGGTTTCCACACAATCCACATCGGTCGGAATCTGCCATGTGTCTGTGAGCACGGACATCATTTGTAGGCAGAGACTGTTTATCTAATCTCCACATAAACATATGAATCTTGCCTGGGACTTTCGTCTTCCATAACGACTTCCACGCACCCTGCTCCACAGCGAAACTAGATGACCCTGCATTACTCTCAAGCCAATCCTCTCTTCTCTGTCTCGTGGCCACAAGCATGTTATTAGCTGACTTGACTGAGAAAATACCATGTTTATCAAAGTGCCATGCCCAGAAATCTGGTATATTCTGTGTGCACAACGGAATGCCCATAATCACCTGAACGTCCATTGGCATGAACGTTGCAACAATGCGTTTCTTATTCCATGAAGCCGTTGTGTGATCAATTAATTCAGAGACCAAAGTTGGCCTATCGTGTGAGAGGCACCAGTACGGGCGGAGCATTTCATCTCGTGGCAGCCAGTTTTGTGACCATATTTGTGTCGTCTCCCCATTGCCAATTCTTCTTATCAAACCTTGTTTCAGGACATCTCTCCCTTCTATAATTTCTCTCCACACTTGGCTCGGGTGGCTGCTCAAAGTCGCATCGAGGAAATCGGACGACGGGTAGTATATGCTCTTTAGCAGACGGGAGCTTAATGTCTCTGGGTTTTCGAGAATCCTCCATGCCTGTCTGGCTAACATCGCCAAGTTGAATAACTCAAAATCTTTGAAGCCCAGACCACCTAAACCCTTCGGCTGAGTCATAGCTTTCCAGGACACCCAATGTGCTTTCCGTTTTCCTTCTTTACTTCCCCACCAGAACTTCCTTATTAACATGTTTAGGTGTTCACATAAACCCCTTGGCAGCTTAAAACATGACATTGAAAAGACAGGGACTGCTTGAGCAACTGATTTCACTAGCACTTCCTTGCCCGCAGATGACAAGGTGCTCTCGATCCACCCTTGAACCTTGCTCCACAAACTGTCCTTTAGGTATTTGAAAGCCCCTTTTTTGGAGTTACCAATGTCAGACGGCATTCCCAGTTACTTCTCGTTTAGGGTTTCATTTGGCACATGCAATATATCCTTGATTTCTTGTCTCACGGAGTCTGGTACCCCCTTGCTGAAAAAAACTGAGGATTTTGAGTAGTTGATACGTTGCCCAGTGGCCTGACAGTAAGTATCAAGAACATGGTACACCTCATTAGCTCCCACACTGTTTGCCTTGAAAAACAGCAGGTTGTCATCAACAAATAGGAGGTGGTTTACTGGTGGCGCCGTAGGCGCTACCTATAGCCCACCCAAATTGGACGACTCACTCTTGGATTTTAAAAGGCACGACAAGCCCTCTGCTGCTAACAAGAACAAGTATGGAGATATCGGGTCCCCTTGTCTGATCCCTCTTGAAGGTGTAAAGCTACTGAGCTTCTTGCCATTGAACAAAACTGCAAACTCAACAGTTGTTACCATACCCATAATGATGTTTACCCATCTTTTAGTAAAACCCAGCTTCAACATTATAGCCCTTAAGTAAGGCCACTCCACTCTATCATATGCCTTCATCATGTCTAGTTTCAAAGCACAAGATTGATTTTTCTTTGCCTTGTTCCTCTTCATAAAATGCAAACACTCATAGGCTGTGATGATGTCATCTGTGATCAACCTGCCTGGAACAAAAGCGGATTGCTCCTGTGATATGATGTCAGGCAAAACTAACTTTAATCTGTTAGAGATAACTTTGGAAGCAATCTTGTACAAAACATTACGCAAGCTTATTGGCCGAAACTGGGACAGTAGTGTTGGATTTTTTACCTTTGGTATGAGAACCAAAATCGTCTCGTTGATGCATTCCGCAGATTCAGTTCCTTCTGCTATTTTCAGGACCACCTTTGTTACATCATCACCACAAATTTCCCATTGATGTTGAAAGAAATGCGCTGGATAACCATCCGATCCTGGAGCCTTAATTGGGAACATTTGAAACAGCGTGTTTTTCACTTCATCCTTACTGTATGGAGCATTCAACATGTCATTCATTGTCTGTGTTACTTTCACCGGTACCGTATCAATGACCTACTGCATGTTTTGGACTCCCTCTGATGTATACAGGTTTTGATAAAAGGAAGTGGCCATGTTCTCCATCTCATTCACATTATCAGTGAGCTCCCCGTCCGGTTTCTGCAAAGCCTTGATTTGATTCTTCCTCCTTCGTCGGCTCGCTCGAAGATGAAAGAAGTAAGTGTTTTTGTCCCCGTGCATGAGCCACTCCAGCCAAGCACGTTGCCGCCATATCATCTCCTCACGGTGATATAATTCTGTTAACCTATCGATTATTTTTAGTTCTGCATGCAGCGGACCGGTTCTTGGGATCCTGCGCATCTCCTGTAGCTCATTGCTGAGGCGCCGAATCTCCTGTCGCACATTCCCAAAGTGCATCTTGTCCCATGAAGCCAAATTAGTTGAAAGGGACTGCAGCTTGTCGCGTAGGTCATGGACAGATTCCCCTGGGGCGCGTGCCCATGCATGCTCCACCAGCGGTGTGAGGCCCGCATCTCTCTCCCAGGCTATTTCGTATTTAAAAGACCGTGGGCCCCGATTGCATGCAGCCTCATGCACGTACTTGACGTAGATAGGAACGTGATCACTCGTCATGGCAGTTTTGTGTTCTAGGCTTGTTGTGGGGAAAGCAATCATCCATGCTGGATTAGCCACCGCGCGGTCAAGTCGTACTCTTGTGTATGTCCCCCGGTCACCTTCTTCTCGAAAGTCCATGTGTTGCCAGTGTAGCCTATGTCCGAGAGGCCGCACGTGTCCAAGGCGTCTCTGAATGCCTCCATCTGAGCTTGGCTTCTTTGGCCAACGCCGTCATGTTCATGCGCCTGGATTACCTCGTTGAAATCACCCAGTACTAGCCATGGTGTATCATTTGCGCCTACTATTCCCCGGAGCATATCCCATGTTTTGTATCATTCGTTTACTTGAGCCTCTCCGTAGACGAATGTCACTCTCGTTTTGGAGTCAACGAGTTCATCCATCACAACATCGATATGATAGCGAGAATAACCAACAACTTCGAGCTTTATTTCATCGTTCCAAAAAATGCCTAATCCACCACTTCTTCCTGAGCTACTCACCGCAAAACTCTTATTATAGCCTAAAGAACCGGCCATACTCTCTACTCTAGAGCCCTCTAATTGGGTTTCAAGGATGCATAACACAGAGGGGGCAAATTGCCTCATTAGATCAAGAAGATCTTGAACTGTCGCGGGTTTGCCAGCTCTACGACAATTCCAGCAGAGGAGACTCATTGCGCTCGGCGCGGCCCCACTGGGAAGCCCGCCGTACGTGCAGCAGAGTTTTTAGTTGATGTTGAAATCTTCCCATCCGTTGAGTCACTCAAAGTCGGTGTGTTCAGCTTGTTTCTTTTCGGTTCCTGTTTGGCTGAAGGGCTTAAAGGACTTTCCGGAGACGGAAGAAGCATGAGCTTATCTGCCTTCCCCTTAGTTGCATCTTTGACTGCATTTGCCTTCAGATCTGACCCTGCTCCCCTCTTCTTGTTACCATCAGCGTCTTGCATGGTGACATCCAAACTCTGGGCCACAGCTTCAAGATCTTCAGCATCATCTGTGCTACTGCGACCATATTGCCCTCTGCTCCGGCCACTTCCAGAGCGACCAGTACGGCCTCTCCCTCGGCCTCCCCTTGTGTTGCCTCCATCTAATTGGGATCTCCCTTCACCGGGACCTCTACCCGGACTTCTGAACCATGTTGCCTTAAGGTCTTTGTACACCAATGCTTTTTGGGGGTGAACTCCATCACCACATTCTTTGAAAAGATGCCCCAGGTACCCGCATACCGCACACCAATCGGGGAGACGCTCATATTTCACCCTGAATATAAGTCGCTGAACTGCGTCCTTCTTCTTGATTACTAGGGACACTGCATTCTTGAGGGGTTTAGTGACATCGATTTTGACACGTACCCTGACGAAGTTCCCCTCAAAGTCGTTCGAGCTCGGCTCAACATATATGAACTCGCCGACTGTTGATGACAGAGCCTTAATCTTGGAGAAGTAGCCCTCCGGGAAGTCATGTATCTGGATCCAGATATCAACCTTGTTGAGCTCTATCGTCGACGGCTTAGTAAGGCCATCATAAGGTGCGAGTACCACTGTCTTCCCTTTGTATGCCCATGGCCCGTCCTCCATCACACGCTCCCAGTCGCCCCAAGCAGCCAAACTGCATTGTATACAAGTTCTCTTCTAATGGCTTGATCTTCACTTCCTTTGCCAGATCCCATGCCACTCGCATGTTCCTATAGAACCAATACTGGCTGTAACTTTTCTCAGTATGAACCCTAGCAATGATCATCCAGCGTGTTGCTTCCTCTAGCAACTCCTCGTCCTCCACGATCACATCCTCCAATTCATCCTCCTTCAGTCCTAGCTCTTCCATCATCGCTTCTAGGTCGGAGACGGGCGCCCCCGACCCCGATCCCGAAGACGATCCATCCATAGTTCTCTTGCCCGAGAAAAGCTGTCCGCGGGCGGGGAAACCCTACCTGGCCTCCTTCCTCCACCGTGAGACGGCAGAGAGAGGAGGGGCGAGGGAAGAGTAGTCTCTACGATGGCGAGGAGCGATCAGTCGCCGCCGCCGCCGAGAGGATGAAAAACCCTAACTGAGAGGGAACTCGAATTTGTGCTTGATCCGACGACTCGCTGACGTGCTTTCTTCAACTGGACCGGACCAATGGACCATCGCTCTCTTTGGGCCATTTCTTCCGCAAACTGGACTACTTTCTTAAGCTGTCGGCCCATCTACGGAATCGGGAGATACGCCGAACAGAATAGCCAGGATTTCGGACAGTGGCAGCCACACAGGTGCATAGCAGCAGCACGGAAGAGCAGAGCGCGCCATGTCCCTGGTCGCCGCGTGCGCCGCCGGAGCGCGCGCCTCCCTGCTTTTCCCCTCCCCGTCGTCCTGTTCCCGCCCATGCCCGGCTCTCGCCCACCACAGCCGCGCGTATAGGTCCCTTGTCTCGCCGGCGGCGAGCAGGGGAGGCCGCCGCAGTACGCGTCTCCGGGTGCGCGCAGCCAGGCTGGAGTCCACCGGCGTCTCCGTGGGCTTCCGCGCACCCCAATTCGAGGTCGCTCTTGCTTTCTAGTAATTTCTAGCCCATGTTTTAATCAAGATTGAAACCTCATGTTGCTGCCGTGTTGTTCCTTATGGTTTCTTGTTGGTGATTGTGCAGCTCCCGGAGCCCCTGACGGGGAAAATCTGGACACTGGATGACTTCGAGGGCAGCCCTGCTTTGCTGGTCAGTGAATCTTTTGGTTAATCTGTGCTATAGATAGATGCATTGTTCGCTTTAATGACTGAAAAAGTTAGTATGCGTGCTTTCTGTTCAGCATTCGTTGTTACCCTCAGTTAGACTAGGGCAGTGAATATATGGGCATCCGACAATTCCAGTAAGAGCGTTAAAACTTTTTGGGAAGCTTTCTGATCATTGACTGGTGGGGTTCGATAGATGTTTAGTGACAACGGTATATCCAACTTTTTTCATGTATGTTTATTGAGTCACCATCTCAAATTGGTATATTTACTCAAGTTGCTGCTGTATGACATGACATAAATGTGTTCCTTGATATGTTGATGATGATGCTGGGGTGTTTATGGATCAATGAGCTATGCAAGTATATTGCTGATCTGATGGTTGGAAAAAAGTTGAATTAGTAGGTCTTGAAGCAAGTTGATTTATTAGGCATGCATACATATATTGTTCCTTAAAATGCTTGTGAAGATAGCCATCTGTTTTTCTAGCTTTTACCACTCCACTGCAGTCACATGTTTCTTAAGCGCTGTTTTTCCGGAAATTTTGCCATGAATAGTTTAGACTCCAAGAATTAATTTCTAACCTTTACAATAGGTATCTAAAACGAGGGAAAAAACAAAAAAAATATTTCCACGGAAAGTGTAACAGTTCGGAAATTGGTCTTTTAAGTACGAAATGGTTCAGTAGACTGCCCTAAAGGCTAGGTGTTCAGCCAACTCATGTGTCCCTGGAGAAATATGGAGTGTCATATATCTACTCAGTTGTGCAAACATAACTGTAATTCTTGAAGGTGTTTAACACAAGTCCGTTCAAGAGAGTAATTCTCGACTTTGTCTTTCTTTCAGGTTATGTTCATATGCAATCACTGTCCATTTGTAAAACATCTGAAGAAAGATATTGCAAAGCTCACTTCATTCTATATGGAGGTAAGAACATTACAAGACCAGATGAGAATTTCTCTTTGATTTGTGCTTGTAGCTTCAAATTGACATGGATACAAATATAATGCAATGCAGAAAGGACTTGCTTCTGTCGCCATATCCTCAAATTCAATTGTGACACATCCCCAGGTTATGCTTTACTTACAACCAATAAGCATGAATAGCTTTTAGTTCCTTTTTATGTACTTCTTAACCAGGACATTTCTTCCTGCGAACTTAAAAATGTTTTCTCAGAAAATTCATATTTTACTTAATTTATGACTGAACCTTATCCATCTAGCTAATAAAATGAATGATAGGTAACTGGAGGAATTTAGTAAATGGGAGATGCCTTTTGTTCTTTGCTCGTTAGACTTATGTATTGTGCTGCTTCTGTATCAATACATATTATTTCATTATGGTTGATGCAACTTGTCAGGTTTTCCCATTTGAACACAAATTAATCTTGTGATTCTGCAGGATGGCCCCGAGTACATGGCGGAGGAGGCAAAATTGTTTAAATACCCTTTTCCTTATTTGTATGATGAGGTCTGCCCACTATATGTGCTTCCTGATGCAGTCCCTGTGATCTCTCCAACTCTATGCTTACTATTGCACCTTGCAGTCTCAAGAAGTTGCTAAGGGTTTTCGAGCAGTCTGCACACCAGAGTTCTACTTGTTCAAAAAGGTAACAACATTGACTCGTATGCTCGTAATCTATGAATTCATGATGCTTATATGTTCAGTGTCTCGGTTTTCTTGTGTCACATCGTTCCTTATTTCTTATCTGTCTAAATTTTGTGCCAGGATGGGCGAAGGCCATTTGAACTTTTTTACCATGGGCAATTTGATGATTCAAGACCCAGTAACAATGTGCCAGTCACCGGAAGGTATATTGTGAATCGATGCGCAAACGCTCCAGGTTACCATGTGTTCTTATTCGTTTGCAACTTGTAGAGATTTAAGCCGTGCAATCGACTGTGCACTTAGTGGCCAAGAATTGCCTTTCGACCAAAAACCAAGGTATGTTTAGGTCAAGTAGAATCTTAGCATGTTTTCATATGTCTTTAATCCACTTTGTTAGTTTCCCAACGTTTCGTTTCTGTTCCTGTAGTGTCGGGTGCAGCATCAAGTGGCACAAGTGAAGAGCTTGTTCCGTTGACGACAAGCAGACGATTTTTGTTTTTCTCCCTCGAATTGAAACACGCGATCAAGGTGAGTCATGCTCAACTGTTTGAAGTTTGGTTGTTCAGACAGATAGGAAATGGAAAAGAATCTTCTCATTTGATCATGTAATATTTCGTTCTGCATTTGCCATGTTGTGATAAGGAGGCGGCACCTATATTTATGCAGTGCTGACGTTTCTGTTGGCGCTTGGTGGAGCGGACTTATGCGCCGGTGGTGATTGTTGGGGATCAGAATTGCGGATAAACAGATTGTTGGCGCCAGAGGTTGTTTTGTTGTGTATTACAGACAAAGTAGCAGTGCAGAGCCTGGCAGCCCAAATTCTACCCGTAGCTCTCTGAGGGGCTTAATTAGAACTGCTGTGATAAACATACACAAGGAAATAGTACCAACTGTTGATGTATCAGTACTTCAAACCTATGTGGACCACTGCCCTACTGCTATATGGTTTGCAGATGACAAACTAACCAGCATATAAACAGAGAGCATCAGCTAAAGAAGATCTGTATTGGTTCAATTCTGTAATGAAATAAACACTACCACATGCAAATCTTTCTTAAGACATCAAATTATGAAACACAAGTCACTTTAGCTATACCTATATTGCAAACTTTCATCTTCCCTAGTCAATTAGGCATGTGGTACAGATTTTTGGAACATGTGTGCAGGCGCACCCGATTAAGCAATTTTTTTTAGAAAATAGTAAAAAAAATGTGAAACTTTTTTACGACAAACATAGTCTAGCATAATACTCAATTTTAAAGTTTCGGAACAAAATGAGCTATGTCACATTCTGAGCAAAAAAATGAAAAATAAATAAAAGTGCTGATACAAAAACCGTGAATAATGGCGTTTTTGCTTGGAATATGGCGTAAGTCATTTTGTCCCAATTTTTTTACCGTGAGTATTATGCTAGACCATGTATGTTGCCAAGAAGTTTAAAATAATATTTGACTTACTTCTTAAAATTCGGGTGCACCATGCCGGTTAGCGGCGGAGGTGTCGATGAACGACGAACATTGGACGACGTTGCCAGGAACGGTGGAGGTGTGTCGCTGCAGCAATAGACATTGCATACCAAGTTCTTGATAGAACGTTCACAAGAGAAATATGACGGGAAGAGAGAGATTGCCACATGGAGAAAGACCGCTCAAAACCACGCTCAATCATTAAGAATGCTGGGTCAAGGGACTAAAGTTGTCCTGTTTGAAGACTTAACTGTGCAAGTTGTCTGATTTGAGATTTGAGGGATCAAACCTGAACTTTGCAAATGAGGGACGAAAAAAATGCTTTTTTCTTATTTAAAAAGGGTTTATGTTCAACACTACAATTATTTCAGAAGTGTTAGTTTGTTTTCTAAACTCCAATACAGAACATTCTTGCTCCCTAGTGTCGAAATCATCCACATTAATTAGGTACTCACCCAACTGCCATCAGCTTTGGTGATAGCATGGCGCTGGTTTAAAATGTTTTTATTTCCCATGTTTTAAGAATTACAATTCATTAACTTTTTTTACTGCCCATGCTCCATTTTCCTGGTTATCCCTGGTCTTGCCTATATGATCATCAAATTTGCTTGGGGTAGGGGGCCGCATCTAGACGGATTTTACACTTGAGTGCCAAAAATGGCCGATATTAGGGTGTTGGAATGGGGCTAAACTTAGACTTCAACAATTTTCTAGTGTTTACAAAATTGATTTTCTTTTCTTTTTAGATCGGTCAATTAATTAATGCATGAGTAAGAGAATCGATATGGAGATGCAACGATCGATGAACTTCGTGTATCTTTTGAGAAGGCTTTGGATAAAATTGATCAATTTTATTTTGGGGGTCCTCAAATATAAATGGCTTGGCGACAAAGGGTATACTTGGGTCAACAACATTTTCTCTACTACCTCCTTAGTTGTTCTATTAAATGATGTCTGGGAAAAATTTCAAGTGCAGAAGAGAAGTAGGATAGGGTGACCCTCTCTCGCCTCTCTTCTTTGTCATTTTCCTATGATTTCCTACAAAATCTAATAAATGATTCAATGAGCTATGGAAAGTTGGATCGGCCCTTAAGAAATTTTGCGCGAACTTTCCTACGATACAATATGCTGATGATACTTTGGTTATTATGAGAGCATGTCATGCTGAGTTGCATTTACTGGAAGAAATTATTAACTCATATGCTAATATGCATCTGGCCTGAAAGTTAAATATTATAAATCTTTCTTGGTGCCAATAAACATCAACTCTGAAATGATTCATTCCTTTAGTATTAACAGGGCTCCTCCCCTTTCCTATACATTGGAATTTATCTAGATCTCACAAAACCCAAGATGGATCACTTTATCCCTCTGATTGAAAAAGGTGAACAAAGATTGAGTGTATGTGTTGACTTCCTTGGATATGGGGGTAGACTCCAGATCGTTAATGTTGTGCTCTCCTCTATCCCTACTTTCATCATGAGTTGCCTCAAATTATATAAAGGTACTATTAAAAAATATAGAAGGCATTATTTATGGAGAGGGAAGGATCTTGAAAAGAAAAATCCACCCCTGGCATCTTGGGAACTGGTTTGCAGGCCAAGGGAGCAAGGAGGCTTGCGTATTTTGAATTTGGAAGCTCAGAATGATGTCCTCCTAATGGAAAACATCTTTAAGTTCCTCAATACGCAGAATATCCCCTCGGCCAATTTAGTTTGGGATACTTATTATCAGAATGGCCCCCACTTGCTCAAAATGCAGACTACTCCTTCTGGTAGATGGACTGCTTAAACCTGCTTCCTAAATTCAAAGATATGGCATCATGTCAGGTGCAAGATGATGCTTCTATCCTTTCATAGAACGATAATTGGACTTGCAACAAACTGGAAGATTCATGGTCCCATTTGGCCTCTTTTGCCCTTGAGGAAAACACCATTGTTGAACAGATCATGCATCATGATCATAGACCTGAACCTTTTCACCTTTGCTCCATCTGTGGAAGCTTTCTAGAAATTCACCATCCTTGAGCTGATGTACGGTGATTTTCAGCTAGAAACTGATCATGATATATGGAAATATGGCTCATCTCCTTTGGAATACTCTATCTCTTCCCTATATATGGCTATCACTAGAGAAAAAGACCCCGTTGCCGCTCTCAATTAGCTTTGGAAGTCCTGCTCCCAGAAAAAACACAAAGAATGATTTTGGCTGCTCATATACAACAGATTGAACACAAGGGAGCTGCTCCCCAGTAAATACTTCTTCCTCCCTGATTACACATTTGTGCTATGTGGAGGCCCGGCAACCGAATCAAGAGATCACCTTTTTACGAACCTCGTCTGAGGGCGGGGAGCCCCATATCACATTAAAGAAGAAGAGAGTTAGTCCAGCTAATAGGGGAAACCGGACCCAAAACCATTCCAATGTCTCTTTGATTATGTATGTTGGCAATATCTTTGTTAAGGATGGTTACCTGGGTTAGGCCACATTCAAGACCAAATTCAATCCTTAAGATCTGCTCTCAAAGTTCCATTTGCCATGCAAATCATTGTCTCTATTGCCTAGGCTATTTGGATCACTAGGAACTATTTCATCCACAAGGGCATGCAACCAAACATTTATTCTTGCATAACAAACTTCAGACAATATATTTTGCTTCTGATTCATAGGGCCTACCGCAAAGGATATCATTCTTGGGCCAATGCCTTTCGTTGTAATTTTCTTAGGCCATGTTTTATTCATTGTTTTATTTTATGTGTACAGACTTCTTCTTTTTATTGAAAATCTATAAAAAAAATAAGTAAGGAGAAATCCCTTCTGGTTCCCTACAAAAAAATCTCTATGTATCTTCGTTGTGAAAAATCATGATTGTACATTTTGGCAGAAGCAATAGTTCATATCCGCATCATTTGAGATAAATGATTCATATCCACTACTCCAACTCCAAGCGACGAATATAATTCTTGTGATGAAATCAAAGACATTAAATGACGTGTATCTGTTACATGTATTGATGTAGTAGGAGTGGGAGGAGTCTATCTATTTAAGACGTGACATCCAATCGAAGACGGATCATTGTGCTAACCGCAAAGGATATGAAGGATATGAATCTTGGGCCAATGCCTTTCATTGATTGTCCTTTTCTTAGAACTTGATTTATTAGATGTTTTATTTTACATGTATAACTTCTCTTCTTTCTTGAAAATCTATTAAAAAATATAGTACGGAGAAATTCCTTCTAGTTCCCTATGAAAAACTCGGTGTATCTTCTCTACACAAAATCATGGTTATATGTTTTGGCGTAGCAATAGTTCACATCGGCATCATCTGAGATAAATGATGCATATCCACTACTCTAACTCCAAGAAAAGGATCTCACTGTTTTAATGAAACCAGAGACATTAAATGATGCATATCTCATACATGTATTGATGTAGTACGGGTTGGAGGAGTCTATATATTTAAGACACGACATCCAAGCGAAGAAGGATCATTGTGCTAGCCGCAAAGGATATGAATCTTGGGCCAATGCCTTTCACTAATTGTACTTCTCTTAGACCTTGCTTTATTCATTTTTTATTTACCTGTACGAACTTCTCTTTTCTATTAAAAATCTATAAAAAATACATTAAGGGGAAATCCTTTCTGGCTCCTTATAAAAAAAACTCAGTGTATCTTCGCTGCGTAAGATCATGATTATACATTTAGTTCACATCCACATCATTTGAGATTGAGATAAATGATGCATATACACTACTCCAACTCCAAGCAAAGGAAACCAGAGACATTAAATGATGCATATCTCATACATGTATTGATGTAGTACGAGTTGGAGGAGTCTATCTATTTAAGACACGACATCCAAGCGAAGAACGATCATTGTGCTAACTGCAAAGGATATGAATCTTGGGCCAATGCCTTTCACTAATTGTACTTCTCTTAGACCTTGCTTTATTCATTTTTTATTTGACATGTACGAACTTCTCTTTTCTATTGAAAACTATAAAAAATACATTAAGGAGAAATCCTTTCTTGCTCTTTATAAAAAAACTCAGTGTATCTTCGCTGTGTAAGATCATGATTATACATTTAGTTCACATCCACATCATTTGAGATTGAGATAAATGATGGATATACACTACTCCAACTCCAAGCAAAGGATCTCATTGTTTTAATGAAACCAGAGACATTAAATGATGCATATCTCATATATGTATTGATGTAGTACGAGTTGGAGGAGTCTATTTATTTAAGACACGACATCCAAGCGAAGAAGGATCATTGTGCTAATTGCAAAGGATATAAATCTTGGGCCAATGCCTTTCACTAATTGTACTTCTCTTTTCTATTGAAAATGTATAAAAAATACATTAATGAGAAATCTTTTCTGGCTCCCTATGCAAAACTATTGTAACTTCGTTGCATAAAATAATGATTATACATTTAGTTCACATCCACATCATTTGAGATTGAGATAGATGATGCATATCCACTACTCCAACTTCATGTATTGATGTATTCCGAGTGGAAGAAGTCTACCTATTTAAGACACGACATCCAACCAAAGAAGGATCATTGTGCTAATGCAACCAGAGACATTAGTCATGTCCAGTGTATACGCTTGCATGTTGTGCTTCTTCCTTGCCGTGCTAAATCCGGTGAACCTCGCCCTCGGCGCTGCCGGAAGCGGCAGTGCGGCCGGATTCAGCCTGCCCCTCGTGCCCCACTACCGCACTGCAGCCGGCGTACTCGAGGAGCTCCTGCCGGAAGGTGATGCCGAGGGCGGCGTGAACATCACGTCCATACGCCCCAAGATGATCCCATATTCGGGGCCCCTCTACAGCGTCCGTGTGGGCGTCGGCAGCGGCGCAACCCAGCACTTCTACAAGCTCGCGCTGGACCTCGCTCGCCCACTAACGTGGATGCAGTGCCAGCCCTGCGTACCGGAGAAGAGGCAGGACGGCTCCGTCTTCAACACCGCCGTCTCCCCTCATTACCACTACGTTGCGTCCACAGATCCTCGCTGCACGGCTCCGTACGGGCGCGCCGGCCACGGCCGGTGCATCTTCGACGTCGAGTTCCAGTACGGTGGCTCAAGCGCGCATGGCATCCTTGGCCGCGACGACTTCGTCTTTGACGGAAGCGGCCCCGGCAGCCCCATCAGTAGCGTCGGCGGCCTTGTCTTCGGCTGCGCACACAGCACGCACGGGTTCGATAACCGCGACGTCTGGGCCGGCGTCATGAGCCTCAACAGGCACCCGACCTCCTTCATCCGACAGCTCTCGGACCGCGGCCTCGCCGGCTCGCGCTTCTCCTATTGCCTCGTCGGCAAGGAGCACGAGCACCTCCACCGGCGTGGCTTCCTCAGGTTCGGGGCAGACATCCCGGACCAGTCGCACGCACGGAGCGCGGCGCTGCTGCACTGGGACCTCGCCAAGGGAAGAGGCATGTACTACGTCAACCTCGTTGGCGTCAGCCTGGGTGGGCGAAGGCTCACGGCGATAACGCCGGCGATGTTCAAGTTCGACCCGCACAGCCTCCGCGGTGGGTGCACCCTCGACGTCGGGACGGTGTACACCTTGATGGCCCCGCCCGCATACCATGTCCTGGCGGCCGAGGTCGTGAAGCACATGCAGCGCCATGGGGTGCACCACGCGATATTGCCCCCAGCGCAGAAGCTCTGCTTCCATGGGACGTGGGACAGTATCCGCGCGCACTTCCCGAGCGTGACGCTCCACTTCTACCCGGAAGCTCCAC
Source organism: Triticum aestivum (assembly GCF_018294505.1). Lineage (NCBI taxonomy): Eukaryota > Viridiplantae > Streptophyta > Magnoliopsida > Poales > Poaceae > Triticum > Triticum aestivum. The sequence continues at coordinate 103,134,696 of NC_057798.1, read as the reverse complement.
ATGCATCGCTCTTTATCAAGCCGGAGCTGCTGTTTGTGGAGACGATGCATCAGCATACCCACTACGCGTGTTTCGCCATAGCGGCATACGCAGAGAGGACGGTGATAGGGGCGGGGCAGATGTTGGACACGCGCTTCACGTTTGACCTCCAACACAACCGCCTCTTCTTTGCTCCGGAGGATTGCCATCTAGACACTGTGCAGTTAACTAGCTAGGTAGCTACATCCCTATATCATCGGTTCATGCAAGAGTTGTGTCAAAATAATGAATAAATGTTTGTTGAGAAGTACTTCGGTACGAACCCCCCTCCCCCCCCCCCCAATAAACGTAGACGGGGTAGTATTATCTATACTAAATTATGTATTTGTGTACCCGCCGTCTGTCATAGGGCCGGCCACCCGTGTACGTCCCGCCCCGTACGCCCGCATCGTAGGCATACCATGCCGTTCGGTAGTGCGATCGGGAAAGAAAAAAAAAACGACGCCCCACCCCGACACCCCATCCCCGCGTACGAAACCCTAGCGGCATCAACGCCGCCGTGGTCCACCGACGTCACAACGTCGGGCGGCGTCCGTAGTCACCCACGCGCCGTGTCACCGGTGTCGCGTGAAACGACACCCCATCCCCGCCTAGGAAACCCTAGCGGCATGAACGCCACCGTGGTCCACCGCCGTCACGACGTCGACCCCGACGTGCCCGTCTAGTCGCGAGCACCGACGGCGTCCGTTGTCACCCACACGCCGTGTCACCGGTGAAACGCCCAGCGCTCCCGCGTCAACGTTCCGCCCTGGTACGCGCCCTCCACGACGTGGGTGGCAGCAGCGCATCGGCGTCGACCTCAGGCCAGGACCCCTCGACGGCGCACAGTAGGTTCTTTGGCTCTTTTTTTTCTTTTTGATTTGTCCATTGCATTTTTTTATGCAAAATGATTCCCTACTTAGCTAAATAAGAGAGGAGAGTAGTGACCTCCTAATGACCTCATAATGATTTTGTATGTTTAAATTTGTATGCATGCCACATAGTCATGTCACTGTTGACGAATTTACTGTATTCACGATGATGTTGTGGAATGTTGGCACTGATCTCACACCTTATTTGTATGTGCATAGATGGAGCAAGTAACCGGATACGCCAGTGATGATTTCGGTAGCGATAATTGATCCTCGTCATTGAATGCGAACCAACCTCCCGGAGACAACTATATGAGTCAGGATGAATCGTACAGTGGTAATGTAAGTGCCTTCAATGTTGACCAAAACATATTGAATACAAACTAGTTATTTGACACTTACATGTCCTTTTAAATTTGTATAGCTACATGGCAATGATGACGATGAGGAATATGATATAGATGAACAATTTTATGCAGATAGTGTGAGCCAGGTATGTTGAAAAAATTGTAGGGCAATGATTGACATTAAAATTGTATGACCACTTATTTTACTTTACATGTGCACAGATGAATGCTAATGGTGACAATGAGCGTAATAATATAGATGATGACAATGCCGAGAGCGAGGTCGATGCATCTCGTAGTGGGAGCGGTAGCCAAGTAAGTTCTTAACATTATTTATGGTTAGTAACAATACAAGAACAGATTGACATGCAAGGTTATATGCCATATTTTGCAGGGAGGTGTTGATGGTCCTAGCGGGAACGATGAGCACAGCGATGATGATCAGTTTGACCTTGACATGTGCTATGATGAATATCAGCAAGAGTCACTTGATAGGCATTGGGCAGTGATGGCAAAGACATTCAGGTTATTAGACGAGGTGTACACATTCTACAACAAGCATGCGAGAGAACGTGGGTTCAGCATCAGGAAGGACTTGCTAAAACGTTCAAAGGATCACGCAAGGACTGTGCGCTTGAGGAGGTATCTCTGTTCCGCCGCAGGAAAATGACAACCAAGTTATGTACCATGGAAGGCCGGACCCGCGGGCTTAGACCGGAGAGTCGATTCTTATGCGAAGCCCATTTGACAGTTAAGCTTGATAAAAAGCTCAATCTTTGGTATGTCAGCAGTTTCTTCGATGATCACAGCCACACTCTTGCACGACCGGACGAAGTCCCTTTCCTCCGATCTCATAATCAGATCAAAGCATTTGAGAGAGCTGAGATCTTAGCTATGGCTGGAGCTGGAATAAGAAAACATATCATTTTTTACAACATCGTTAGCAGGTATGGGTCCTATGCAAAGTCACCGTTTAAGAGGACAAAGCTGTATAACATGTGCTATAGGGAGAAGATGAAATTGCTTGCACAAGGTGATGCTGATACTGCCATAGGAATCATGTTGACCAGAAAGGACAGAGATTCAGACTTCTTCTTTGAGCACACAGTTGACGCTGAAGGCAGGCTCCAAAACTTGTTCTGGTGTGATTCGCAGTCACGCCGGGATTATCTAGACTATGGTGATGTTGTCGTCTTCGACAGCACATACAAGATGAACAGGTATGGAATGTCGTTCATCCCTTTTGTGGGTCTGAACAACCACCATTGCACTACAGTATTCGCCTGCGCCATTGTTTCAGACGAGACTGAGGCTACATATGTTTGGTTGCTTAACACGTTCTTGAAAGCTAACTGTCAGAAGAGGCCCAAATCTGTAATTACCGATGGAGATGCAACGATGATAAGGGCTATCAGGAAGGTGCTTTCTGGCTTGTGGCATCGTCTATGTTCATGGCATATTGAAAAGAATATGCAGAAACACCTCAACCACAAGTCATTGAAGGAGTTCAGGGCATTATTGTACTATGCCACTACACATAAGGTTTTTGAGGAGAGATGGGCCGTGTTTGTGCGCAAATGGCAGACGGAGAGAACGAAAACATGGCTCCATAGGATGTACAGGAAGAGGACGCTTTGGGCTACATCATATTTGTCTGGTGGGTTTTTCCTTGGTATGCGCAGTAATCAGAGGAGTGAGAGTCTGAACTCCAGCCTGCACCTTCATCTGACTATGGTATGACGATCGTTGACATGATTATACACTACGAGAATTGTATTGTTCGCCTCCGTGAGAATGAAGCTTATGATGACTACACGGCATCACAGACTCTTCCAGTAACAGTGACTGAGTGCCAGGTCATTGAGTCGTATGCTGCGAAAGCATTCACGCAGGCAAACTTTTATATGTTGCAACAAGATATGAAGAAGGTACAGGAGCTTGAGGTAATTGATAGACTGACAGGGACCGATAGTCAGAGATTTCTGGTTGCGTGGAAGAATAACAGGGATCACAGATTTAATATGGACTATATGCCAGGTAACTCAGCAGAAACTATAAAGTGTAGTTGCCGAAGTATGACTTGCAAAGGGCTTCCTTGCAAGCATATTCTTCATGTTTTGAATGCACTGAACTTACCTGTGATACCCAAGTGTTGTGTCATGCGAAGATTTTCAAAAAAAGCACGAGCTGGACTGCCCGTGAAGCGCACCAGTGATCTGTTTGCGTGGGGTTGGTCGAGTGCTGAGGACAGAGCTAGATATAGTGAGTTGACCATCAAATCTTCAAAAGCATGTCATGTCGCATGCAGTAATCCTTTCTTATTCGACAAGTTCACGGCAGCTCTAGATGATATTATAGCGAATAAGGACATTCAGAGAAATGAAGATGATAGTCAGCGAAGCTTCGTGAACAATAATCCATTTGAGCATAACCGAGATCATATTCTGGTTTGTGATCCAGTAAAGGTTTCCACCAAGGGCGCACCTAAGCAGAACAGTAGAGGTCGCGGTAAGGGTGGCCCAGATGTGACAAAAAATGAGAGGCCTAAAGCATTTGACGAGAAATCTGGATGAAAATGTAGCATATGCAGCGGCTCGGGTCATAACAGGAGCACATGCAGCAAAAATGAAGAGTATGTCTATTCTTTGTTTATGTTAGTTTTCTTGTTTCATTTACGGTACATTGATTCTCATAGTTTATTCTATGCAGCAACTGGGCTTGAAGACAGAAGTGAGGACGGTGCATCTGTTTTACTGCATCCATTTATATGTAATTGTATGTCTTTTTGCTTTGTTTATGTTAGTTTCGTTGATTCATCTACCGTACATTGATTCTCACAATTTTTTTTATTTATTCTATGCATCAACTGGGCTTGAAGACTCAAGTGAAGACGATGCAAGTGTTTTACCTCTTCCATTTATATGAAAAACATTTGTTAAATTTATGTTCGTGTTGAGTATTTTATATGTGTGAAACAAGATTATTGCCTACAGACCGTTGTTATTTGAGACTTCTTATTTTCTGTCCACTACAATAAAATTACTGTGCTGACAATTATTATGTTGAGACATCCTTATTGTTGATATAAATATTCACTGTTCATTGTTTATATTATGAATTCTGCATGTATTTACTACTGTCCCGTCGGCTGTCAAATATATTAAAATAAGAGAAGTACTCTGGAAATTGTTGTTGGAAAAGAAAAAAAGAACAAAAAAATGCCCGTCCGTCTCCACAGCGTGTCTTAATAAGACCATTGTTATCAAGCCCACCGGGCGACTACAACAGGCGTTTCAGAGCACGCCGTGGAAACCAGGCCCAACAGGGCAGCATCGACGGGGTAGTAGACCAGAGGAGTTCAATCTGACGACGGGAGCTGGGTATATAAACTGGTCATCGTCGCCTTCGATCGACGAGGTGGGACTAAACTAGCGTTAGTTTTCCTGGCGCGTCGTTGATGGGGTTATGTACCTAGGGTAGGGTCACGGACCTGTCCCAAGTAACTTACCCTAGGACATCCCTAGAAGAGGTCGCCTTCCAGTCGACCAACGAGGACTCACTCGACCAACGAGGACACACTCGACTGGCCTGAAGGACTCGACCACGAAGACTCACTCGACCACCAGGAGGTCAAGAGGCACTCTGCACCGCAACGGTCTGTAATTAGGTAGACTTTATGATAGTAAAGGCACTTTATGTGGGGCGTTACCAGTAACGCCCCAGACTTAACTCACCTTAAACCTTCTCCTACGTGGGCTGGCTGGGGTCCTGGCGCACTCTATATAAGCCACCCCCCTCCACAGGCAGAAGGGTTCGGCACCTTGTAATCTATACATTCATAATCCACTCGACCGCCTCTGGGCTCCGAGACGTAGGGCTGTTACTTCTTCCGAGAGGGGCCTGAACTCGTACATCCTTTGTGCTTACAACCTCTCCATAGCTAGGACCTTGCCTCTATATACCTACCCCCACACTCTACTGTCAGGCTTAGAACCACGACAGTTGGCGCCCACCGTGGGGCGGGTGTTTTAGCGATTTTGTGGAGAAGTTGCGATTCTTCCGAGTATTTTCATCATGGTGTCTGCTGGAGTTTTGATTGAGGGTCAAGAGATCCGTCTCGGCACTCTCACCTTCATCGCCGACGACTCCGCATGGCTCCAAGAAGCTCCACTCGACGTAGATGCGCTCCCCGTCCGCGGTGCGACGCATTTTCGCGCATGTGTCCGCGGCGTTCTGCTACGGCAACCATCAACCCAGTATCGGTCGGCTCCTCCGTCTTCCACCCTCCCAGTCTCCCGCCAGCGCAAGCGCTCAGGCCGGTCGAGGCTTCAGCGATGGGTGAGTCATGCGGTGGCTCGTCAGTCGACCACTACACAAGTTGCGGCAATCGAGCCCAACGAATCTCTCTACGGCTTGTTCGATCAGTCGACTGGCTCCGGAGAGACTGCATCCGAGTGCGGAAGCAGTAATCCAGCGGCGGAAATCTTGATGGTCGACGGGCCCCACAGCCCTCGTGGCTTCGCCCGCGGTGGTGGAGCAGGTGACGGCAGCGACCCTGCTCGAGGCTACGAAGAGTACCAGCCCGAGCCACTCGATTCTCTGCAAAGAGAAGAGCTTCGCCGCAGGAACGAGGATCCCCTGCGTATTCCCATCGCAGGAGAAACCCCCGAGGCTCGTGCCTTGGAGGAGGCGCGTCTGGCCAATTTGGCCGAGCGCACTCGACTGGAGAACCTTCAGCGAGCACTCGACGAGCGCGCGCGGCAACGAGTTCCCGACACCAGTCGACGTCAACTCTTCCCGCCGACTCAGGTATATCGAACCCCAATTCAGAATTTAGCAGCTGCGACCCGTATAGCAGAGTCCATTCAGCCTTCGCAGTCAGAAGCTGGCAGAGGTTTGCTGCAGATCAGGGATCTACTCCGGGCAGCAGGAGATCAGAATTCAGCCGTGTCTCAGTCGCGCAACAGAATTCACAGTCGATCTGTCACTGTGAATACGGTTCAGTCGGCTCACAGCCCCAGATCGCCTCCGCGGCGCGAAGGGCGTGAGTATCGGCGAGATCAATATGGCGACAGGCTCGACCGAGATGATAGGCGTCGAGTGCCCTATTCCCCTCCGAGGGGTGGGTCTTACGCTCCTCGGCAGCCAGATGATAGGCGTCAGTACAGTACAGGGCGTAGAGTTCCAGTTGACCCCAGGGAGCCAGGCTTCGACGCGCGATCCATTATCGTGCAAGGGTTGGTCGACCGGAACAGAGCCCATCGTGGTGCACTCGACAGAGAAGTGCCCACGAGCAGTCGAGTACATGTTTCTGGTCCTGAATGTTTCAGCAGAGCTATCAGAGCCGCTGTTATTCCCCCCAATTTCAGGTTGGCAACAGGAGTCAGCAAGTTCACTGGTGAGTCTAAGCCTGAAACTTGGCTTGAAGACTACCGAGTGGCAGTTCAGATCGGTGGTGGGAACGACGAGGTGGCCATGAAGCATTTGCCCCTCATGTTGGAAGGTTCTGCCAGGGCATGGTTGACCCAATTACCTCCTAGCAGTATTTACACTTGGGAAGATCTGTCCCGAGTGTTCGTCAGAACGTTCGAAGGGACTTGCAAGCGACCAGCGGGATTGACAGAGTTGCAAGTCTGCGTGCAGAAAACCAATGAGACTCTCAGAGAGTATATTCAGACGTGGATCACTTTGCACCACACTGTGGAAAATGTCTCTGACCATCAGGCAGTATGCGCCTTCAAAGATGGTGTCAAGAACAGAGAACTGAGCTTGAAATTTGGTCGAACCGGTGACATGACCTTGAGTCGGATGATGGAGATTGCTACCAAGTACGCCAACGGCGAAGAAGAAGACCGACTCCGAAGTGGCAAGCACAAGCCGAGTCAGTCGGAAAAAGGAAACACCAGTCGGAAACAGAAGCGGAAGGCTGAACCGGCAGCTCCTGGAGAGGCTCTGGCCGTGACTCAAGGAAAGTCTAAGGGGAAACCAAAAGGATCCTGGAACCCCAAGAAGGTTAAGGATAAAGAAGGGAACGACGTGATGGATATGCCGTGTCATATTCACACGAAGAAAGATGAAGAGGGGAATATCATTTACCCAAAGCACACCACTCGCCAATGTCGACTCCTGATCCAGCAGTTTCAGGGAAAACAGTCTAAGGACAAGGAGAAGGAGTCGGACAAAGCCGAAGACAAAGAGGACAGTGAGGGAGGATACCCGCATATCAACTCCACTCTGATGATCTTCGCAGATGTGGAAAGCAGAAGTCGACTGAAAGTAATTAACCGAGAGGTTAACATGGTTGCCCCAGCGAAGGCAAATTATCTGAAGTGGTCTCAAACACCCATCACATTCGACCAATCTGATCACCCAACTCATATTGCCACCCCTGGGAGGCAAGCTTTGGTGGTCGATCCAGTTGTCGAAGGCACTCGACTGACAAAGGTGCTGATGGACGGTGGAAGTGGGCTGAATCTGTTATATGCAGACACGCTGAAAGGTATGGGCATTCCGATGTCCCGATTGAGCACTAGTAACATGAGCTTCCATGGAGTTATACCAGGGAAGAAGGCTGAGTCTCTCGGCCAGATAGCTTTGGACGTAGTATTTGGCGATTCAAAGCATTTCCGTAAAGAAAAGTTGACGTTTGAGGTCGTAGATTTTCAAAGTGCATATCATGCCATTTTGGGGAGGCCAGCCTATGCACGGTTCATGGCTCGACCATGTTACGTGTACCTCAAATTGAAGATGCCCGGTCCCAAAGGTGTGATCACTGTCACCGGTGATAGGAAAAAGGCAGAGGAGTGCTTTCAGAAAGGCTCCAAAATTGCCGATTCCCAAGTGACAGCGGTCGAGTTCGAAGAATACAAGCAAAACGCAGATCCGAGTGACTTGCTGCGATCCAAGAAGCCCGCCACAGAATCTGCATTCCAGTCGTCCGGTGAGACGAAGCCTGTTCACATTCACCCGACCGACCCCGAAGCAGCTCCGACCCGCATCTCCACAACACTCGACCCGCAGCTCCGTGAGAACTGGGACATTTTTGCATGGAAGCCCGCTGACATGCCAGGTGTTCCCAGGGGACTGGCTGAGCATCGCCTAAGAGTCGACAAGTCTGCAAAGCCAGTCAAAGAACATCTTCGGCGGTCCGCCGTCCAGAAGAGAAAGGCCATCGGTGAAGAAGTGGCTCGACTGTTGGCGGCAGGATTTATCCGAGAGATATTCCACTCCGAGTGGCTCGCTAATGTCGTCATGGTTCCTAAGAAGGACAAGTTGCTCCGAATGTGCATTGATTTCAAGCACATCAACCGGGCCTGCCCGAAAGATCACTTTCCTCTCCCTCGCATAGATCAAATTGTTGACTCGACCGCGGGATGCGAGAGGTTGTCTTTTTTAGATGCTTACTCCGGGTACCACCAGATCCGTCTGTATGGGCCCGATGAAGTAAAAACAGCTTTCAACACTCCATTCGGGTGCTTCTGCTATATCACCATGCCATTCGGCCTCAAGAATGCCGGAGCCACGTTTATGCGAATGATTCAGAAGTGTCTACTCACTCAAATCAGTCGGAATGTGGAAGCTTATATGGATGATATTGTTGTCAAGTCACGAAAAGGTTCCGACCTGCTCGCCGACCTCGCCGAAACATTTGCCAACCTCAGAAGGTATGATATCAAGCTCAATCCATCAAAGTGCACATTTGGAGTTCCTGGTGGCAAGTTACTCGGTTTTCTCGTTTCCGAACGGGGAATCGACGCCAACCCAGAAAAGATTGGCACTATTCTCCGAATGAAACGCCCTGTGCGAGTGCACGATGTCCAGAAGCTTACTGGATGCTTGGCTGCATTAAGTCGATTCATCTCACGACTCGGTGAAAAGGCATTGCCTCTTTACCGACTGATGAAGAAGGCTGACAAGTTCGAGTGGACTCCAGAAGCTGATGCAGCGTTTGCCGAGCTAAAAGCTCTGCTCTCCACCCAGCCGGTGCTTGCTGCTCCAATCAGCAAAGAGCCTCTGTTGCTCTACATCGCAGCCACAGGACAAGTTCGTCAGTACTGTGCTAACGGTCGAGCGGGAAGAAGAAGGAAAAGCTCTCAAAGTTCAGCGCCCAGTGTATTATTTGTCTGAAGTCTTGACTCCATCCAAGCAGAGATATCCTCATTATCAGAAGCTTGTGTATGGAATATACATGACCACAAAGAAGGTTGCTCATTATTTCTCTGACCATTCAATCACAGTCGTCAGCGACGCTCCACTATCAGAGATTTTGCACAACAGAGATGCAACTGGTCGAGTGGCCAAATGGGCGATTGAACTTCTTCCCCTTGATATCAAGTTTGAGGCAAAGAAAGCCATTAAGTCCCAGGCAATAGCAGATTTCCTCGCCGAGTGGATCGAACAGCAGCAGCCGACTGAAGTTCACTCGGAGCATTGGACCATGTTTTTCGATGGTTCTAAGATGTTGAATGGTTCCGGTGCTGGGGTTGTCCTGGTTTCCCCCAGAGGAGATAAGCTCAGATATGTGCTCCAGATTCACTTTGATTCCTCCAACAATGAGGCAGAATATGAGGCCCTCCTATATGGGTTGCGCATGGCCATTTCACTCGGCGTCCGTCGCCTAATGGTCTATGGTGACTCGGATTTAGTGGTCAATCAGGTGATGAAAGAGTGGGACGTGAGAAGCCCAGCCATGACTGGATACTGCAGTGCAGTGAGGAAGCTGGAGAAAAAGTTCGAGGGGTTGGAGCTCCATCACATACCCCGACTGAAAAATCAAGCAGCTGATGATCTAGCAAAGATAGGTTCCAAGAGAGAAGCCATTCCGAGTGGTGTGTTCTTGGAGCATATACATACTCCGTCAGTCAAAGAAGATCCTTTCACCGAAGAAACTCCGCAGCCCAAGAGTGCCACAGATCCGACTGAAGTTGAAGTCCCAGCGGTGGTCGACTTGATCATGGAGGTTTTGGTAGTCATTCCCGACTGGACGATTCCGTATGTCGCATATATCTTGAGGAAAGAGCTTCCGAAGGATGAGGAAGAGGCTCGACAGATCATCCGTCGATCTAAGGCCTTTACTGTCATCAAAGGACAATTATACAGAGAGAGCGCGACTGGAGTCGGTCAGAAGTGCATAACACCAGAAGAAGGTCGACTCATCCTCAACGATATTCACTCGGGGACCTGTGGTCATCATGCGTCCTCTCGGACCATCGTGGCCAAAGCATACCGAGCCGGATTTTACTGGCCCAAGGCGAATGAGATGGCAAAGGAGATAGTAGATAAGTGCGAAGGATGTCAGTTCTACTCGAATATGTCGCACAAGCCTGCGTCAGCTTTGAAGACCATCCCACTCGTCTGGCCTTTTGCAGTTTGGGGGCTGGACATGATCGGTCCTTTGAGAACAGGACGAAGTGGCTTCACGCATGTACTGGTGGCAGTCGACAAGTTCACCAAGTGGATCGAAGCTAAACCAATCAAGAGCCTCGACACCGGTACTGCTGTTAGCTTCATCAGGGAACTAGTATTCAGATATGGAGTCCCGCACAGCATCATTACGGATAATGGGTCGAACTTTGACTCAGAGGAATTCAGAACCTTCTGCAACTCCCAGGGCACACGGGTCGACTACGCATCAGTCGCCCATCCGCAGTCGAATGGACAAGCAGAGCGAGCTAATGGACTGATTCTCAAGGGACTGAAGCCGCGACTGATGCGTGATCTCAAACACGCGGCTGGAGCTTGGGTCGACGAACTTCCATCTGTACTCTGGGGACTGCGGACCACGCCCAATCGGTCGACCGGAAGAACTCCATTCTTCTTGGTCTATGGAGCTGAAGCAGTCTTGCCGAGTGATCTTCTCCACAATGCTCCTCGAGTCGAAATCTACAACGAAGTAGAAGCTGAACAAGCGCGGCAGGACGCAGTCGACCGTTTAGAGGAAGAAAGGGAGATGGCTCTGATCCGGTCGACCATCTACCAACAAGATCTGCGCCGTTTCCACGCCCGAAATGTGAGAGGTCGAGCCTTCCAGGAAGGGGATTTGGTTCTCCGAGTGGATCAGCACAAACCACACAAACTTGCTCCTTCTTGGGAAGGCCCTTTCATCGTCACCAAGGTTCTCCACAACGGGGCATACCGTCTTTACAACGTCGAGCATAATATCGACGAGCCCCGAGCTTGGAACGCGGAGCTACTCCGCCCGTTTTACACTTAAGTTTTATCACTCGGATGACTTGCAATAAAGAACTTCTGTAATTCATGGGTTTAGAAATAATTGTGTCAGCACTTTTTATTTTTGTCCACATAAAAACTCCCCCTCAGTGGGTGGCTTAGCCGCGAATCCGTTTCGCCTAAGTTTATAAAAATCCTACCGAGTGGTAAGCCAGCCTTCCGCTCGGGGGCTTAGCCGCGAATCCGTTTCGCCTAAGTTTATCAAAATCCTACCGAGTGGTAAGCCAGCCTTCCACTCGGGGGCTTAGCCGCGAATCCGTTTCGCCTAAGTTTATCAAAATCCTACCGAGTGGTAAGCAAGCCTTCCACTCGGAGGCTTAGCTGCAGCCTCGTGCTCGCCTAAGTTATAAAAATCCTACCGAGTGAAGAGCAATCCTCTCACTCGGGGGCTTAGCTGCAGTCCAAGCACTCGCCTAAGTTTATCAAAATCCTACCGAGTGGTAAGCCAGCCTTCCACTCGGAGGCTTAGCTGCAGCCTCGTGCTCGCCTAAGTTATAAAAATCCTACCGAGTGGTAAGCAAGCCTTCCACTCGGGGGCTTAGCTGCAGTCCAAGCACTCGCCTAAGTTTATCAAAATCCTACCGAGTGGTAAGCCAGCCTTCCACTCGGAGGCTTAGCTGCAGCCTCGTGCTCGCCTAAGTTATAAAAATCCTACCGAGTGAAGAGCAATCCTCTCACTCGGAGGCTTAGCTGCAGTCCAAGCGCTCGCCTAAGTTTATCAAATTCCTACCGAGTGGTAAGCAAGCCTTCCACTCGGAGGCTTAGCTGCAGCCTCGTGCTCGCCTAAGTTATAAAAATCCTACCGAGTGAAGAGCGATCCTCTCACTCGGGGGCTTAGCTGCAGTCCAAGCACTCGCCTAAGTTTATCAAAATCCTACCGAGTGGTAAGCCAGCCTTCCACTCGGAGGCTTAGCTGCAGCCTCGTGCTCGCCTAAGTTATAAAAATCCTACCGAGTGAAGAGCGATCCTCTCACTCGGGGGCTTAGCTGCAGTCCAAGCACTCGCCTAAGTTTATCAAAATCCTACCGAGTGGTAAGCCAGCCTTCCACTCGGAGGCTTAGCTGCAGCCTCGTGCTCGCCTAAGTTATAAAAATCCTACCGAGTGAAGAGCGACCCTCTCACTCGGAGGCTTAGCTGCAGTCCAAGCGCTCGCCTAAGCACAGGCACCTTGCTTTGAACCTGCAAAGGACATTTTGAGCCGAAGGCAATCATATTCAAGCGTCAAATTCAAGTTTGAATCGATGTCTAAAGGAACCGAAAGTGCTCAGGCGTCAAGCCTGTTAAAGTTTGTCGGATACAATTCCACTCGGCATACCGAGGCAAATTTAAAAGAGTCGAGCCAGAAGAAGTTTTTTACCCCTCCTGTGGAGGGCTGGAAGGTGCAACAAATTCATCAAGGTCAATTCCGTCGGCGATCCGAGTGGCAGCTGCAAGGAAAGTCTCCATAAAGGACCTGAAGTCGTGCTTCTTGGTATTGGCCACCCGAAGAGCCGCCAGCTTCTCCTCTCGTGCATCTTTGCAGTGGACTCGGGCCAGACACAGAGCGACATCTGCACCACACCGAGCCGAGGACTTCTTCCATTCCTGCACTCGACCAGGGATCGTGTTCAAGCGGGCCATTAGTGACTCAAGGTCATTCTGAAGTGTCTCCTCAGGCCAGAGCGTCGAGTCGATGCGGGATGTGGCGGCCTTCAGCCTTGCGAGATAATCCACGACAGCTGCAACGTGAGACTCCAGTCGGAAAATATCCATGGCAACCTCGTCATTCACCGGAGAATTGACAGGGTCAAGGTTTGGCTCCAGTCGGCTGGTTTCTTCTTCAAAGTTTTGACAAAATTCTGCAAGGGTGATCACTAAGTCAAGGGGATAGTCGAATGGAAGAAGCCACAGTTGGAAATATTTGCCAAACATGGAGGTTTACCTTCGAGCATAAGAAACAGCTTCTTGGCAAAGCCACTCAGGAAGGCCTCCAGTTCAGTCTTCTTCTCAGTCAATTTGCTGACTTGGTCGGTCAAGGCAGCTTTGTCAGTTCTCAGTCGACTGACTTCTTTGTTGGCAATCCCAAGAGCAGTTTTCAGGTTGGTATTGTCTTGTTCGAGCTTGGTGACTGAAGCTAACTTCTTGTCAGCAAGCTTGATCTTCTCAGCTAGCTCAAGGTCTTTTTTCTGCTGGGCCTCCCTTACCTTACCTGCAAGACACAGCAAGATCAGATGTTGAAACAAGCAAGAGGAAAAGCAGTCGTCAAGGTCTCACCAAACATACCTTCAGTCTCCTCCTTTGCCTTTGTCAGCTTCTCCTGAACCAGCTTCAAGCTCAGCTCGACTTGAGTATGCTTCTGTTCCAGTTCTGAGTAACGAGTCACAAGATCACAAGAGTTCTGCGAAGAACCAATCGACTAAATGTCAAAAATAATTCACTTCCGAGTGAAAAGGGAAAAACACACGTTTCTAAGACTACAGCCGAACACAAGCATTCGACCGTAGTCTCGGGGACTACACCCAGTGGGTGCACTCAGCGTGCCCCCACTAATCCTGTTGAAGACAAAGTCGACCAGTCGACCTCAAAAAAAAAAACAGTGTGCGAGACGCATTCTCTAAGACTGTGATCAACTGCAAGCAGTCGACCACAGTCTCGGGGACTACACCCAGTGGGTGCACTCAGCGTGCCCCCACCGGTTTGCGAAATCCAGTCGACCAGTCGACTGACAAAAAGATTGACATCATAAAGCCTAAGGCCGACTGCCAGCAGTCGACCTTAGCCTTGGGGACTACACCCAGCGGGTGCACTCAGCGTGCCCCCGCTGACACGGAGTTTATTCGACACACCCAGTGGGTGACTAATATAAATCCCGGAAAAGAAAAGTTTTTGGTAGCATATCCAACAGAGCAAGCAGCAGTCGACTGACCTGGACATTGCTTTGGAGGGCAGAGCTGGCGTCATAAGCTGCCTGGCTCGCATCCCGGATGGTCTTCAGCTGCTCCATCATGAGTCCCGCCTGGCGTATTGCCTCCTTCGCTGCAACAGCTTGGTCCTCTGGGACGTGGTGAGTCGTGAAGAGGGAGGGCGGCTGAGCACTCGTCAGTGGACTCGCGAAGGACACCGTGTGTCGAGTGGTGTTCCCTTCCTCCACAGTCAGAGTCTCAGGCGCCGTCGCATCCTGAGGCACCTTACTAGCGGGCGTTTTCCGACTCTTCCTGCGTGCCAGCAGTTCTTCATCCTCGTCGTCGTCAGGAAGATCGATAACAGTATGGGGCGGAACTGCGAAGAAGAATCAGGATCAGGAGTCGCGAGTTAATCGACTAAAAACGGTGTTAAGAATACAGTACCTGGGTTCGAAGTTGCCGCATCCTCCATCTCGCGGTCATCGGCCCGGGCCGAAGTCTCAGAGGTAGCAGCACTGCAACTCCAAAGGATCAGTCGACTAACCTCAGCGTCGACCAAAGATAAAGTTCGCACAAGAATAAGAAAATATGAGCAACACAATTACCCTGAAATGGTGGGGATGGACACCTTCATCTTCGGCAGGAGCTTGGTCGGCTTCGATGAGGCCGCCCTGGGCTGCTTCGGCGCCTTTTCAGTCGGCGCCGGAGAGGTGGTCCGGGGGCGCTTGGTCGACTGGGTGGCGGTCGCAACCCCCTTACCACGTTCGGTCGAAGGGTCGTGGACAAGCTTCGACCGCCTTTCTGAGCGCGGTGGAACGACCTCCTCTTCCTCTTCTTCCTCGTCCTCGATGTCATCTTCATCACCTTCATCATCATCATCGTCGTCATCATCCCCTGCAGCATCCGAGTCCCATTCCTCCTCTTCCTGGCTCTCGCCCCCGCTCGCCTCGCCCCCGCTCGCCTCGCCCCCGCTCGCCTCGCCTTCCTCAGTCGAAGCTTGTGCCCCATTGGGCATCGAGTACAGCTCGGTGAAGGCCTAGCAGTCGCCCAAACAAGGATCAGTCGACCAGTCGACAGGGTTAGCAGAAATGAATACGACAAGGACACAATGGAAAGCAGAGCAAGTGTACCTTGTTTGGGATGCTGTTGTGGTCGAGTGGAGGAATCCTTCTGGCTCCGCGCGGGTTGTCCCTGTTTCCGGTAACGGCTGCCATCCATCTTTCCAGAGTGACATCGTCGACTTCTTCTGGATGGACTCTAGTCTCGTCTTCGGGCCCACAGTACAACCACATGCAGTGGCTCCTGAACTGGAGAGGCTGGATGCGACGCTTGAGGAAAACCTCCAGGAGGTCCATGCCTGTCACACCGTCCCGAACCAGCTGCACCACGCGCTCCATCAACATCTTCACGTCGGCTTTCTCCTCCGGAATCAGCTTCAGAGGGGAGGGCTTGTTCACTCGGTCCATGGTAAACGGAGGGAGTCCACTCGACTGCCCTGGCGTCGACTGGACCTGGCAGTAGAACCAAGTCGACTGCCAGCCTCTGACGGACTCGGGGAAGGACATGGGCGGGAAGGTGCTATTATTCCTCACCTGAATTCCCAGGCCCCCACACATTTGGACGACTCGGGTCTTCTCGTCACCTGGGCTCGCCTTCTTCACGGTCTGAGAGCGACACGTGAAGATACGTTTGAACAAGCCCCAGTGCGGTCGACAGCCCAAGAAACCCTCACACATGGACACGAATGCAGCGAGATAGGCAATGGAGTTTGGAGTAAAGTGATGGAGCTGCGCTCCAAAGAAATTCAAGAAACCACGGAAGAAAATGCTTGGTGGCAAGGAAAACCCCCGATCGACATGAGTGGCCAGAAGCACACACTCACCCTCTTCTGGCTGTGGCTGCCACTCCTTCCCCGGCAACCTCGCAGCTCCGTGAGGGATCAAGCCCTCGTTGGCCATGTCGAGGAGGTCCTTCTCCGTGATGGTCGACTGGATCCAGTCGCCTTGGACCCAGCCTTTCGGCAGGCGGGATCTGGACGAGGATCCTCTGCGGCTGGTGGATCTCCCCTTCGCCTTCTCCGATGCCGACGCCTTCTTGGCACGCTCCAGCGCCGCCGTCTTCTCCTTGGCCATGGTCGCCGGTGAGATGCACGAAGGGAAGCGGTGCGGAGGCGAGAGCGGGCACGCTGAGCAGGGAGGAAGGGAGCAGAGGGAGAGAGGGAGAATGCTGAGGCGCAGCACAGAAATCCTCGCCGGGCACATTTATAAGGTCCCTTCCGAGTGGCTGACGTGTGGGCCCGGTCGATCTAATCATATCTGTGAGCAGTTATGAGGACTGGATACGTGGCGAAAAAGGCGGCGCGGAGATCGAGGCGTCTACGCCCCGTCCCATCCGAACGCCGCGGTCTGCCCCGCTTCGCGCGCGCCCCCAAATTTCGCACCCCGCAGAATCCGCGAACAACAAATCAGTCTGTCAGACGCGGTGATTCCGGCGATCCGTCGCTCGGAGATCGACGAAGCTCGAAAGATCACTCGACGCAAAAATAGAATGGATCGAGTCGACCGAAGACGAATTGCTCCCTGTCAACGAAGAGATTCTTTGATCCAGAACAGCGCACAACTAGAGCGCAAAGGTTAATCGGAAACGACATCAACTCCTTCTTCACTCAAAGCCTCAATCCATTCGGGGGCTAATGATGGGGTTATGTACCTAGGGTAGGGTCACGGACCTGTCCCAAGTAACTTACCCTAGGACATCCCTAGAAGAGGTCGCCTTCCAGTCGACCAACGAGGACTCACTCGACCAACGAGGACACACTCGACTGGCCTGAAGGACTCGACCACGAAGACTCACTCGACCACCAGGAGGTCAAGAGGCACTCTGCACCGCAACGGTCTGTAATTAAGTAGACTTTATGATAGTAAAGGCACTTTATGTGGGGCGTTACCAGTAACGCCCCAGACTTAACTCACCTTAAACCTTCTCCTACGTGGGCTGGCTGGGGTCCTGGCGCACTCTATATAAGCCACCCCCCTCCACAGGCAGAAGGGTTCGGCACCTTGTAATCTATACATTCATAATCCACTCGACCGCCTCTGGGCTCCGAGACGTAGGGCTGTTACTTCTTCCGAGAGGGGCCTGAACTCGTACATCCTTTGTGCTTACAACCTCTCCATAGCTAGGACCTTGCCTCTATATACCTACCCCCACACTCTACTGTCAGGCTTAGAACCACGACAGTCGTCTCAGCGGGGGTTAACTGGGCCGGCCCACGGCGCGTCGAGCCGTCGACAAGTCCACGCCGTCCATGGCCTTTTTGGGCCGGCCCACGTCGCATCTGGCTGTCTCCACGTCGCCCCGCGGCCAACGCAAGTTTAGTCCCACCTCGCCGGCCGAAGGGGACAACGACTAGCTTATATACCCAGCTCCCGTCGGCACACTGAACTCCTCTGGTTACTACCCCATCGATGTACCCCGTCGATGTTGCCCTGTTGGGCCTAGTTTACACGGCGTATTCTGAAACGCTTGTCGTAGTCGCCCGGTGGGCTTGATAATGACGGGCTTACTAAGACACGCCGTGGACGGGCGGACAATTTTTGTACCTAAAATATTTTTTTAGCTTTTCCAAACTAAACTAACACCCAGTGTGCTGTAAACTAACATTTTGCTAACAAAATAACACGCAGTGTGCTGCCATAGTTTACTGTACAAAAACTTAACGATGACACGATTACATATATGTAAATCTAAACATTATTGTTGTTTTTGTAAACTATT
Organism: Triticum aestivum; assembly: GCF_018294505.1. Lineage (NCBI taxonomy): Eukaryota > Viridiplantae > Streptophyta > Magnoliopsida > Poales > Poaceae > Triticum > Triticum aestivum. The sequence continues at coordinate 103,116,570 of NC_057798.1, read as the reverse complement.
TTTTTGTTTTTCTAAACAAAATCGCCGTGTTTTTTTAATAATGCGCTACCATAGTTTAGTGTATAGAAAATAAACGAGATCGTATTACATATATGTAATCGTAACATTAGTGTTAAAAAAATAGTTAGTATTAAATATTTCTTCAATAAAATATCGTGTACACATACAAACGGTAAGTACGCATATAACTATTCGGAAACAAAAAATCATGTAAACAAAAAAAGACTGATTATATAATATTTATGAAACAAAATATCATGTGGACATAAATAACATAATTAAGTGTATAATATTTTCGGAACAAAATAGTGACAAAATCAATAAATATGTCTATTACATAAAATTTATAAGCAAGTGCGCAAAGCGTTTGGAAAATATAGTCCTCCAGTACCACCCAATCACATGCAAAACTCCTCCGTGGCGCATTTATTTCTTCTTCTTTGATATCCGAATAACTTTGTTTTTCACTTCATCAAGCTTGTTTCTTTCCGAAAAGATAAGTTGCGCTATCATTACCTCTCTCGAATCATCAATTGACCTCTGAAAAAAAAAGTGGTGTTAGCACAGCGTACATTGTACATCGTAGTACAAACATTACTTGCGTACCTATGAAAATAAGCCTGTCCATTTGTCACCATCCCAATATTGAAAGCATCAAAGGAGAAATATTCCACACGAATTCCTAGTGCATACAATTTACGAAGATTAAATATCTATTGTACATACAGGACCGACATTCTGTCAAAGTAAGAACTCACCCATCATGTTGTTTTGGCATGTCATACGTTTGAATAGGCCAATTGGAAACATCCGGATAATTCACAATTCCGGTTGCATTTGCTTCTTGGATATCTTCTGCTAGTTGTTTTCTCTAAAGATATAATTAACATGGTGGAAAGAATGTCATTCAGTGTACTAAAGAAAACAAATGTTACCAAATGAACATTTGAAAGTTAAACCTACCAGGTCCTCAACGAGTTCTCTAGTAACACTGTCAAGTTTTCCGGTCATCAACGAGTCAAGAACCTGAAACTCTCTCTTCCCGCTATGCATGACGACAGTAACCCAGTGACTGTTTTCCTTGTTTAGAGGAATATAAGTCTGCATCATAAGGACCATAAAACACAATCAGCACATACTATCGTATGTATGTACCGTGTAACCAATCAAACTTACCTTTGATTTTTTGATATACTTGTCCTCACATCTATTCACGGGTCCATTACTATGCGACTCTGCTTCATAATCGTTACCGGCGGTCTTCTTTCTGGGTCTAATGTGAAGCAACCAATGTATCCTCCAAGTTGTCAACATGAAATGATCATCATTAACTTTGTCGACCAAATATGATGAGTATGCATTAATTACCTATAAATAATGTGTCAGATTTAACAATAGTATTTTCGAATCAATTGTAAAACAATATATGAAATTAACTTACGTCGCCACTTAGCCACTCATGGTTAATAATCTGACAAGCTCTCCGCACAGTGAGACATTCTTCCATGCCATCATTGAAAATTTCTGTTTTTGCATGTTTTTGTGAATACTCATGCGCGCGCACGTATTTGATGGACGCTTTCACCACATCATACTCATCACTAGATTTGTTAACACCACCATTTTGGAACAATTCTGTAACACACAACTCAAATAATTATAAACGCAAATATATAAATAATTATTACACAAGAACAATTAGAAACACAAAAAACTTACTTCCTTTCGCAGAACGTTTTGCACGCTTGTTCGGTTTAGGGACCACATAAGGAGACTTGACATGTTGTGATCCTTTGCGATTGCGCCTACCAGTAACCTCCTCCACTTCCTCTTGTACTCCTTGAGAACCAAGCGATGCATGTGATGCGATCTCGTCCGTCCCTAAAGATGTGGCAGCTTTTTCATCTGATACTTCTGGTACTTGGATAGGATCATCCATATCACCCTTGAAACTATCCCAGTACTCAGGTGTGCAGTAAAAAGGTGTGTTTCCACGAGAAGTTACATCAACGCTGTCATCATCCTTTTGCAAATTCATTTTGGAAGGTGTGCGGAACCGGTCTGAATCATCTTTTTGATATACAAACTCTTTTTTCGGACGTCCAACATCGTTTGAAGACTCATTAATGCCTCCGTATAAATTCTCTTTGTCTTCTTCCAGGTTACCGGGTTTGTAGAAGACGCCGGTTTTGTTCAGTTTCTCAATCATCCTCTGCAAGAAAACATTTCATCTTAGTTCTTCAATTCAATGATGGACATTAAAGTGACGTGCTCAAGTGTTACCTGTGCGCATAACTCTGGTAAACTAAGCATTTCCTTCTGAAGCTCATTCATCTCACTCAAAATCCGGTCCATAGTAGGCTTCTGGCTAGAAGCCTCCGAGGTACTGCCCTCTTTCCTCGTTCCAGTAATGTTAGATTTTTTGCTTCTAGCTTTCTTGGTTTTTTGAGCTTCTTCTTCTGCAATTTTTTCAGCCTGTACTCCTCTGTAATGTTGTCATCGATCTACAAATGCAATAAGAGAATTATACATACAAACTATATGCACACTTAATTTTATTCATAAATGTAAAAAAAACATGATTACTTGGATTACCATCCCAACACCACGACCATATTCATAGTCGTATTTGTCTCTTCTCACAGCCATATCTTCCGTCCAGTTCCTCATCAGCGGGCTCAACAATGCTAACGGATCATTTTTTGGACCGGTGATTGGTTGCACCTTCTCCCAGTATAGGTACTGCAAAACACATAAACTAATTAAATTACATGTTCTTCCGTGACATTTTATAACAAAAGTGTTGAAATTAATAAATACAACGTACTTGCAAAAGGGCGAGGTTCCCCTGGGGCCACTGCCTAACATGGCCGTCCTGCAGAAGCTTACCAATCTCCGACAAACATAATCACGAAGTGAATGCATTCCAGTTGAACTTCCTTATCAACTTAATATTTTGCACTAAGGCATAGTATTTCTTCGGAACGTATTCATGAGACACTGGTGCAATTATAGTTCATAAGAGAACTAGAAATGTCATCCGAATAAAGTCATCGTCAGTGCTCTTGTTCTTCACAATCTTTTCTATGAGATCATCAATCATGATCTTACCATTTTTCTTGCTAACAAAACTAACTGGTATTTTTTTGGTTGCTTTTTCTCCTTCAGTACTAAGAAACCCAAAAACATCCACTCCATTGTTTTTTCAACCAAATATGGAGTACACATCATCAGGCCCTTTGTGAAATAAGGCCTTTACTTCCAGCAGTACTACCAGAACTCTCTTCAACCATGATTTTTTTGCTACTTGGATTGTAACCTTGGAGTAAAAAGTGAAGCAAATAATCACGCATCAGTACTGATGGTATTCTAAACATGCCATATATATCCGTTTCATAAAACCGTAATTTCTGACTTGGTGACAGTTTGTCAACTAGGCTAACCCACTTTTGAACAGAACATGGAATCACACCGTCGATATTCATACTGCATCAAATAGTTTTCTGTCACATACCATCGTACTGCTATGAGCCTCGTCGTATAAAAAAACAGACACAAAAAAACTTACACAACGGCGATGGTGGGAGAGGCACCGGCGGCGTGTAGAGGGCGACGGGTCAGGTCAGGGCAGGCCGGCGCGGGCGCACCGGCGCCGTTTGGAGTGTGGGGCGACGGGCGGCGTACGTCGACAGCACGTGCAGATCGCGGCGGAGGCGAGACGGGCTGGATGTACAAGGAAAATTTCTATGCGCGTCGGCTAACGACGTCGCCCGAGCGCTGATTGTGGCGTCGTTGTTAGTGGGACGGCCCCATGCACGCATGCGCGTCGGTTAGCGAGACGACCGGCGTTTTTTCTTCATAGAGGGCCTCATTTTTTTATCTAAATAAATAGGCTCATTTTTTTAGCTGTATCAATTTTTTTACCTTAACTAATTTTTATTAACTTAGCCAAACGTGCCCATTTTTTAACTTAATCAAATATGCTCATTTTTTTTAACTTAGCCAAATGTGCCCATTTTTTTCACGTGCTACAGTGCCCATGCAGGGCACGCACGCAAAAAAATTGTCGCGTTTCGAGCCCGTATGGATTTTCTACGATTTTCCGGGCCGAAAACCCCTAAAATACTGCCCGGACATGACGCAACGTGCGTTCGTTGTGGGATTTCGTTCATTTTGGCAGTGCGGTGCCCGGGTGGGGCCCCACAAGCACTGGCAAAAGTCGGGTGCATTCCGTGAAACCGCTCAGGTACTTGCTGTGGAAGGGGGTGGTTTCGGTATGGGCGGAGGGGACCCTCGGTCGCACGTCTCCGCTTCGCATCCACCAAACGTGCCCATTTTTTTCCACGTGCTACAGTGCAGATGCAGGGCACACACGCAAAAAATTGTCGTGTTTCGAGTCCGTATGGATTTTCGACGATTTTCCGGGCCGAAAACCCCTAAAATACTGCCCAGACATGACGCAACGTGCGTTCGTTGTCGGATTTTGTTCATTTTGGCCGTGGGTTGCCCGGGTGGGGCCCCACATGCGCTCGCAAAAGTTGGGTGCATTCCATGAAACCGCTCAGGTACTTGCTGTGGAAGGGGGTGGTTTCGGTATGGGCGGAGGGGACCCTCGGTCGCACGTCTCTGCTTCGCATCTGCCAAATGTGCCCATTTTGTTCCACGTGCTACAGTGCCCATGCAGGGCATGCATGCAAAAATTTGTCGCGTTTCGAGTCCGTATGGATTTTCTACGATTTTTCGGGCCGAAAACCCCTAAAATACTGCCCGGACGTGATGCAACGTGTGTTCGTTGTCGGATTTCGTTCATTTTGGCCGTGGGGTGCCCGGGTATGGCCCTACACGCGCTGGCAAAAGTTGGGTGCATTCCTTGAAACCGCTCAGGTACTTGCTGTGGAAGGGGGTGGTTTCGGTATGGGTGGATGGGACCCTCGGTCGCACGTCTCCGCTTCGCATCCGCCAAACGTGCCCATTTTTTTCCACGTGCTACAGTGACCATGCAGGGCACGCACGCAAAAATTGTCGCATTTCGAGTCCGTATGGATTTTCTATGATTTTCCGGGACGAAAACCCCTAAAATACTGTCCGGGCGTGACGCAACGTGCGTTCATTGTCGGATTTCCTTCATTTTGGCCGTGAATTGCCTGGATGGGGCCCCACACGCGCTGGCACAAGTTGGGTGCATTCCGTGAAACCGCTCAGGTACTTGCTGTGGAAGGGGGTGGTTTCAGTATGGGCGGAGGGGACCCTCGGTCGCACGTCTCCACTTCACATCCGCCAAACGTGCCCATTTTTTTCACGTGGTACAGTGCCCATGCAGGGCACGCACGCAAAAAATTGTCGCGTTTCGAGCCCGTATGTATTTTCTATGATTTTCCAGGCCGAAAACCCCTAAAATACTGCCCGGACGTGACGCAACGTGTGTTCGTTCTCGGATTTCGTTCATTTTGGCCGTGGGGTGCCCGGGTGGGGCCCCACACGCGCTGGCAAAAGTTGGGTGCATTCCGAGAAACCGCTCAGGTACTTGCTGTGGAAGGGGGTGGTTTCGGTATGGGCGGAGGGACCCTCGGTCGCACGTCTCCACTTCACATCCGCCAAACGTGCCCAATTTTTTCACGTGGTACAGTGCCCATGCAGGGCACGCACGCAAAAAATTGTCGCGTTTCGAGTCCGTATGTATTTTCTATGATTTTCCGGGCCGAAAACCCCTAAAATACTGCCCGAACGTGACGCAACGTGCGTTCGTTGTCGAATTTCGTTCATTTTGGCCGTGGGGTGCCCCGGTGGGGCCCCACACGCGCTGGTAAAAGTTGGGTGCATTCCGAGAAACCGCTCAGGTACTTGCTGTGGAAGGGGGTGGTTTCGGTATGGGCGGAGGGGACCCTCGGTCGCACGTCTCCGCTTCGCATCCGCCATACGTGCCCATTTTTTCCCATGTGCTACGGTGCCCATGCAGGGCACGCACGCAAAAATTTGTCGCGTTTCGAGTCCGGATGGATTTTCTACGATTTTCCGTGCTGAAACCCCTAAAATACCGCCCGGACGTGACGCAACGTGCGTTCTTTGTCGGATTTCGTTCATTTTGGCCGTGGGGTGCCCGGGTGGGGCCCCACACGCGCTGGCAAAAGTTGGGTGCATTCCGTGAAAACCGCTCAGGTACTTGCTGTGGAAGGAGGTGGTTTTGGTATGGGCGGAGGGGACCCTCGGTTGCACGTCTTCATTTCGCATCCGCCAAACGTGCCCATTTTTTCCACGTGCTACAGTGACCATGCAGGGCACGCACACAAAAATTGTCGCGTTTCGAATCCGTATGGATTTTCTATGATTTTCCGGGCCGAAAACCCCTAAAATACTGCCCGGGCGTGACGCAACATGCGTTCGTTGTCGGATTTCGTTAATTTTGGCCGTGGGTTGCCCGGGTGGGGCCCCACATGCGCGGCAAAAGTTGGGTGCATTCCGTGAAACCGCTCAGGTACTTGCTATGGAAGGGGGTGGTTTCGGTATGGGCGGAGGGGACCCTCGGTCGCACGTTTCCGCTTCGCATCCGCTAAACGTGCCCATTTTTTTCCACGTGCTACAGTGCCCATGCAGGGCACGCACCCAAAAAATTGTCGCGTTTGTATGTATTTTCTACGATTTTCCAGGCCGAAAACCCCTAAAATACTGCCCGGACGTGACGCAACGTGCGTTCGTTGTCGGATTTCGTTCATTTTGGCCGTGAGGTGCCCGGGTGGGGCCCCACACGCGCTGGCAAAAGTTGGGTTTACAAATATTTAAAAATATTCCAGAACATTCATAAATGTTAATGAATTTAAAACTAGTTCAGATAATGTTAATGAATTTACAAATTCTCGGATTCATAAATATAATGAATTATAAATATTCTCTGGTTCATAAATTTAAAGAATTTAAAAATATTTTGGTAAATGTTAATGAATTTAAAAATTCTCGTATTCATATATGTTAATGAATTTAAAAATATTATCCGATTCATAAATGTTAATGAATTTAAAAATATTTCAAAAAATGTTAATGAATTAAAATATCTCACCTTTTTAATTTTATTTTTGTTTTCTATTTGTTATATTTTTTATTTCAAAATTTTGATTTTTTTCATCCATCGGGCTTTACTATATGCACATATTTTAACAAAATCTGAACATTTCTAAAGCACTTTATAAACATTTAGATACACTTTTGACTTTTTATTCAGTTTTCTTTTATATTTTATGTGTTTTCACGATTTTTTTGTGCTACAATTTTTTGATAATTGCATACCTTATTCTGTGCTATGTATATTCGATGGAAATTTTTTAAATATATTGTGAACATTTTTATGCATGGGTCAGAAAATTTTCATATTTTTTCAAAATAAGCGTTCAATATTTTGCTAATTTTTTGAACAAACTTTGAAGACAAATTAAAACAACATTCGAACAAACTAGATTGAACTTAGAGATATTTTACATAGTCCATTCAACACTACCGAAACAAAACGAGTTTATCCGAACCTAAACGATACATAGTTCATACTTAGAACATTTTTTTTAAAATGAAACAACTACTCCTCCTCGTCGTCGCTAGCCGCCAGATCGATGACCCCCGCCGCGCCGTCACCGCCGTACCGCGGTCGTCGTCTTTGTCGCTGACCTGGGCTAACCACTCCCAGTCGATGACGTCTTCATCCGACGACTCCGACGCCTCCGCTTCCGCCTGCGGGAGCACCGACGGAATCGTCGCCGCCGCCTGGATCGCTGCCGCCTGCTCGACGACCTCCCTCGCAGCCGCCGCCGCCTCTTCAGCCGCCGCTGCAGCCACTGACGCCCGCAGGGCGACGAGCTAACCCGGCGTATCGTCGGAATCGTCGTCCTCCCGAAGAACCAACTGCTCCGGCGGCAGTTCCACCTCCGGCGGGGCGGGGGTATCGGTGGGCGCCGGCGCAGGTGGTGGAGGGGCCCGACGGCCGCGCGCTTCTGGACGGGGGAGCGGGACAAGGAGGCGGCGGTCGCAGATGAGGTCTGGCGTGACGCCGGACTCCGCCAGCCGGTACGCGTCGATGACGGCGGCGTAGTCTTTGTCGTCCCAGAATGCGTGATGGCCGGCGATGTTGTTGCGGCCGCCGATCTGCTTCTCCTCCGCGGTGGCACCGGACCCGCGCCTCGGGTAGCCGTCCTTGTCGAGTTTCCAGTCGTGCGGCATACGGCAACCCGATGGCACGAGGAGCCCAAACCGGTACAGCTCCTCTGTCTCCGGCGTGCTCAGGCTCGACGGCCACGCGCTCGGTCCGTCGTCGCCGCCGGTGCCGGAGCTGCTGCCGTCGTGGAACGACATGTCGCCGGCGGCCTTTTGGGAGTTGGAGCCAGGGGAGGAGTGGTGTTTGCGGCGAGGGGCGAACGGGGGTGCGATTTACAGGGCAGACGGCGGGGCAGCGGCCGGACGGGGATGAAATGCGACGGGCGTTTGGGTGGGCAGCTAATGCGACGGGCGGACAGGCCGGCAGTCGAGGGCAGCGGTGCGGCAGACGAGGGGACGGGGCGGCGGTGCGGCAGACAAGGGGACGGACAGGACGGGGCGGCGGGGCCGCAGTTCACGCGCCACGACGCGCTTTCACCGGGCTACGCACGGATTAACCAATCGACGCTCTTTGACCACCGACGCGGTTAGATGTACGTACGTCGCCATAGTAAAAAAAACATCGTCGGACGCTCGTACACATACGTACGTCGACGGGCCGCGCGGGTACGTCGTGGGGGCGGGGCTGGGGGACGGGAAGGGGCAATGATTATCCTACCCTTTTTTAAGTTTTCAGGTGAAGGGGTATAGGATGATCTGGACCGTTGATGTTTCCAGGGGGTTGTACCGAAGAAGAAGTATTGTTTTTTTTTACAATAATACAAACGCAGATGCTCAAGAGAAGGAAAAACTGATTTACAGGAAAGTCGTAGCAAGGAGCTCTGGCCCAGACAGGCTTAATCGACAACACGAAACACAAACACCATCAAGCTAAAAAGGAGAAAAAGAGTTCATATTACAACCATGAATTACCACCAAAGTGTAAGATAAAACTTCGACTTCAATCCATCTACTTTATAACCTCGAATTTGGATTCATATGTAAAGGTTTAAGCCATGCAATCGACTGTGGACTTAGGGTGTGTTTGGTTGCCTGGATGGCTGTAGCTTGGATCTCGAGGTATCTTGGGTGAGCTTGGCCTGGTTGAGTTGATGCAAAGATGAGCTAAGGTGTGTGTTTGGTGGACTATATGATATGAATGCATGAGAGATGCTATATAAGTACATGTTGTTTGCTAGGCTACATTTGAGATTCATTTTGTGATTTTTTTTTCTTTTAGTTTTAATCATTCCAATTGAATGTGGACTATTTCATGGACAAATAGAACAAGTAAAACAAGAATGAACTGAAATCTGAACCAAAACAATCAAAACATTCTCACCAATCTGACCATTCCACTTAGATGGGGTAGATGGCCGTGACACCAACACAATGAAGGGGGGACAACAACTGGGAGGAGATGCCAGCGGCGAAGATTTGACCCCAACTGGATTGACGGCAGTGGCTCGACTCGAGGGGAAAAGGGGGAGAAACATGATGCCAGTTGCGGCTGGCGACGTCCATGTGCTCCCCTCCCCTTCCCCTTCTTCATCTCAACGGGTGGCGGGTGCACGTGCGTGTGGTGATGCCATAGTTCGGCGGCGGCGTAACACGACGATGTCGAAGCAAGGCGGTGAGCCCACGACATGGGCGTGCATGAGCGCCGACAGATTCGCTCTCCATCGAGGGAGTTCGCATCGCTGGCAGATGAGGGGGCTCAGACGGCGACGCCGGGTTGGTGTGCTCGTTCGGATCTGAAGCATGACAGAGATAAAAAAAGTAAAGGGCGATCCATGCGCTAGGCTGGCTGCGGGATACTCCTGATTCTCGCGTTTCCCTCAGCCTGGCTGAGAGGTCCTCTTTTGCATTTGACGGGCCAGGCTGAGAAGGCCGTGCAGGATATCAAAGACGTTGGATTTTGCACGTCGGGTGCGATACAGGTGTGACCCAGCCATCCAAACACGCCCTTAATGGCCAAGAATTGCCTTTGGACCAAAAAACAAGGTATGTTTAGGACATCTATTGGGTTGGCCTTCTCCATCCATATGATGGTTTTAGTCCAGCCGAAGAAGTGGAGTTTGTGTATATGCTAATATGGTTACAGATTCATCAGATCCCGGATGTGGACTGAAAGAATGAGTTCATCGAGAAGCTACTAAAAAACTTAGGCAAATTTTTGGATATGTGGCTTAATCTATATCTAATAATAAAGGGGCTATTGCTTATAGCGGTACGTCATCGAAATTTCTCCAAAAGTTGCAAAATATTACACACTGATGCCACCCATAAGTGATAAAAAATGTTTCATACATGGGATCCCCGCCTGGGCCGGCCCATACAATAGGAACCTACTATATTGCGCTCTGCACACTGGAAGAAGATACAATGCGTCTGTTTGGACCTACCCTTGTCTGGGTGGCCTGTTTCTTAAATTTCATTTTTTTTACTTCTTATTTTCCTTTTCCATATTTTTTTCTACTTTAAACAATTCGGGACTTCAAAAAAGTTCCAAAATTTTTAAAAATGAAAATTTTGAAGTAACATGTTTAATACTTCATAAATGTTTGTGGATTCAGAAAATGTTTGCTATTTTTAGAAAATAATCGCATATTCAAGAAATATTCTAAATTTTGAAAAAAGATGTTCGGGAAATCAAGAACGGTTCATGATTTTTTAAAATAAATTTGTGTATTAAAAATGTTAATGAAATTAAAAAATCACCAATTCAAAAAATGTTCATGAAGTGAAAAATATCGTAAAATTTCAAAAACTGTTCGGGACTTACAAAATATTTTATTGATTCAAAAAATGATCATGCATTTCAAAAAATGTTCGTTTAATCAAAAAAAATGTTCATGAACTTCAAAAATTGTTCCACCAAACAATTTGCAAGAAAATGTTTGCCTATTCAAGAAAAATATTTTTTTTAAATCACCATTTTAAAAAATGTTTGGAAGTATTATAAAATGTTGAATTCAAGAAATGTTCAAGATTTTAGAAAATGTTTGAAAATCTATAAAAATGGTCACGAATTTGAAAAATGTTCACGAGTTTAAAAAATGTTCATGATTTCAAAACTTGTTCATAATTTTACGAAATTGAGAATGAAAGTGTTTCTCGATGATACAACAAAATGTGGTCATGGCCATTGGAGATTATGATTTCCCGTTGCAAGGCACGGGCCGTTTCGCTAGTGGCAATTCAAGAGGAGACTACATAAGGATTAGGGTGCCATGACGTACGACTACCACTGACAAAGTTTGTGAGTGTAGTCAGGGAAAAGGAGAGGATGGTGTACTTGGTGAGATATGAGAAACTTACTTGGTTCTGCAAACTTTTGGCTGTGTAGGGCACGAGTTCAAGGAATGCGGGATTGGTATATATGATCCTAAAGAGCTTAAGTATGGTGATTGGTTGTATGTGGATGGACCGAACATGGGGCGCTTTGATATTGATTCTGGCATGTGGAATAGTTCTGGAGGATGTGACATGGGTCAGGAGAGGGGTGACCGGCGTGCCGCTCAAAGGAATTTTGGGAAGAACCCAACAAAGCTTGATGATGCAACTAGTCTGATCAAGGGTGGAGTTGATCCTATGCTAGTTGACAAGGGCGCCCGGAAGAGGTTGAGCTGGCCTTGAACCGATGGTGCAACCTGTTGGTACAGATGGAGAGACCGTTCCACTAGCTATAAATGAAGGGCATGGTGAGGACAGGACAGATGTATCTCCGTCGTCCAATACTATAGTAACAAGCATCCAAAGAACGTGAATGCTGATGGTGATGATGATTTATCGGCAATGAATATCATAGCTTGGAACTGCCGGGGAGGGAGGAATCACCGGACAATTCGTGAGGTCTTGGCCCTCTCTAAAGCCAATTCCCCAAAACTTGTCTTCCTCTCTGAGACAAGGCAAAATTATGTTAAGATGGAGAAGTTGAGATGGAAACTTGGACTAAAAGGCTTATGTGGTGATTGTGGCAATGGACGGAGTAGTGGCTTGGCTCTCTTCTGGGACGAATCATTAATGGTCTTGGTGCTTGATTCATGCTCGAGATATATTGATGTGGTGGTGATAGATGGAGGCACATGTGTGTCGTGGAGGGGCACATTTGTTTACAGTGAACCCAGAGTGGAGAATCGACATTTTATGTGGCAACATCTTGAAAGGTTGCGGGCAGTGCTAGATGAATCATGGCTAGTTTGTGGAGATTTCAATGAAGCGAGTGGCAACACGAACATTTTTCCTTGATGTTGAGGGCTCAAAGTCAGACGGTGGCATTCTGTGATTGTCTTGTCGTGTGTGAGCTTGGAGACCTAGGATTCTCTAGCATCCCATACACATACGATATGGCCAGTTTGGAGACCGAAACGTTTCGGCCAGGCTTGATTGGGCATGCATAGAGGAGGCTTGGTGGGATTTCTTTTTAGCACCTCGATTCAAACATTTGGCATCCTCTCGTTCGTATCACAATCCACTTTTGTTTCAAATAATTTCCAAAGGGATCCAGAGGCATAGTTCTCTGCACTATGAAATCATGTGGGAGCGGGAGGTCTCACTCCCTAGTGTCATTGCAGCGACCTGGGCAGCTAACAGGCCGGCGGGTGACCTTGGGGCAATCTTTGGTTCTCTAAAGGAAATGATGAAGAGTCTCCATGAGTGGAGCTCAAACAATTTGGTTATGTGACAATATATATTGAGCCCCTACGAGCGGAACTAGAGTCGTTGCAACTGAATAATGTTGACCAGCGAGTAAAAATGAGTGAACTTGATGAGTTACTTTATAGAGAAGAAATGTCGTGGCTTCAATGCTCACGTATAACTTGGCTGAAGGAAGGAGAAAGAAACACAAAATATTTCTTCCGGAGAGCGGTTTGGCGTGCTAGGAGAAATTAAATCCAACGTCTCCGGAAGCTTGATGGTAGTTGGTGTTCGGTTCCTACAGATATGGAGCATACGACGTCCTCTTACTTTCACGAGGTATATGCAAAGGGTCCTACTATCACTCCAACAATGGTCCTTGATTGCTAGGTAAGTACACAAATGAATGATGATTTCTGCGCCGCTTTCTCTGTGAAGGAGGTGTCAGACGCTTTATTCCAGATTGGCCCCTTGAAGGCTGCGGGTACAAACGGGTTCCCGGCCCGATTCTACTAAAGGAACTAGGATTTGATGAAAGATGAAATTATTGTTGCAGTTCTGATATTCTTTGAGACCGGTATTTGCTAGAGGGGGTGAATGATACGACTATTGTCCTAATTCCTAAAATCTCAGAGTCAAAGGAATTGAAGGACTTTAGGCCGATTAGCCTGTGCAATGTGATTTACAAAATTGTCTCGAAGTGTTTAGTGAATGGACTACAACCTTTGCCGATGGGTCGTATATCTGAGAACCAGAGTGCCTTTGTCCTTGGACATCTTATTATGAATAATGCCATCATTTCTTTTGAGTGCATCTATTACATTCAGTCTCCTAAGGCCGACCCATCCGGTTATTTTTCATAAAAATTGGATCTCTCAAAGGCTTATGACCGCGGACTAGAATTTCTTGGAAGGAGCTCTTGATAAATGGGGCTTCTCCTAGAAGTGGATATCTTTGGTGATGTCTTGTGTGTGTTCTGTTAAGTATTCAGTAAAATCCAATGGAAAACTTTGGAAGTCTTTCTCAACGTCGAGGAGCCTTGGCAAGGTAACCCTTTATCCCTTTTTTATTTTTATTGGTTGATGGTGTACTCTTTGCTTTGGTCAACAAGTCTATGGTGGATGACAGTTTGGAAGGGGTCAAGATTTGCCGATGAGCACCATCAATTTCTCATATGTTATTTGTGGATGATTCCTTATTGTTCTTTCGTGCTTTTGAGTAGCAGGCAGTTATTGTTAATGGTTTGTTGAAAACCTATGTTGCATCAACGGGGTAGCTTATTAACTCCTCTGAGTGTTCCATCCTATTTTCTGGTAATTGTCCTGATACGGTTGCGGATGTGGTGAAGGATACATTGGAGATTACACAACATTTTTTTGACCCAAAACATTTGGGGCTCCCGGTGCCAGATGGACGTATGCACAAAGGAAAATTTTGAAACTATCCAAGATAGCCTAAGTAAGAGATTGGTGGATTGGATTTATTTTGGGTGCTCATATACAACAGACTGAGCACAAGGGAGCTGCTCTTCGGGAAATACTTCTTCCTTCCTGATTACACTTTTGTGCTATGTGGATGACCGACAACTGAATCAAGAGATCATTTTTTTACGAACCTCGTCAGAGGGCGGAGAGCCCCATATTGCATTGAAGAACAAGAGAGTTAGTCTAGTTAATAGGGGAAACAAGACACAAAACCATTCCAATGTTTGTTTGCTTATGAATGTTGGCAATATCTCTGCTAAAGATGGTTACCCTGGTTAAGCCACATTCAAGACCAAATTTAATCTTGAAGATCTGCTCTCCCAGCTCCATTTGCCATTGTTTCTACGGCGTATGCTATCTGGATGGCTAGGAACTATTTCATCCTCAAGGGCATGCAACCAAACGTTTATTCTTTCATAACAAACTTCAGACAAGATATTTTTGCTTCTGATTCACATGGCCTACCGAAAAGCGTATCATTCTTGGGCCAATGCCTTTCATTGTACTTTTCTTAGACCTTGTTTTATTTATTCTTTTATTTTATGTGTACAAACTTGTCATTTTTATTGAAAATCTCTAAAAAGAAATAAGTAAGGCAAAATCCCTTCTAGTTCCCTACAAACAAACTCTATCTATCTTTGTGGTGGAAAATTATGATTGTACATCAGAAGCAATAGTTCACATCTGCATCATCTGAGATAAATGGTACTCTCTCCATTTTTTTAGTCCGCATATAAGGTTTGGTCAAAGTCAAGCTTTATAGAGTTTGACTAACTTTATATGAGAAAATATAAACATTCACAATATGAAATCAATATTATCAGATGCATCATGAAACGTATGTTCATACTATATAGTTTTAGTATTGTAGATGTTCATATTTTTTACATAAATTTGGTCAAACTTTGTGCAGTTTGACTTTGACCAAAATTTATATGCGGAGTTAAAAGAAACGGAGGGAGTACATATTCACCACTCCAACTCCAAGCGACGGATATCATTCTTGTGATGAAATCAGAGACATTAAATGATATGTATCTGATATATGTATTGATGTAGTAGGAGTGGGAGGAGTCTATCTATTTAAGACGTGACATCCAAGCGAAGAAGAATCACTGTGCTAACTGGAAAGGATATGAATCTTGGGACAATGCCTTTCACTAATTGTACTTCTCTTAGACCTTGTTTTATTCATTTTTTTAGTTTTACCTATATGAACTTCTCTTTTCTATTAAAAATCTATAAAAAATACATTAGTGAGAAATACTTTCTGACTCCCTATAAAAAAACTTGTGTATCTTTGCTGTGTAAAATCATGACTATACATTTAGTTCACATCCACATCATTTAAGATTGAGATAAACGATGCATATCCACTACTCAAATTCCAAGAGAAGGATCTAATTGTTGTGATGAAATCATAGACATTAAATGATGTGTATCTGGAGTACATGCAGTATGAGCAGCAGGAGTCTATATATTTAAGACACGACATCCAAATGATGTGCATTTGATACATGTATCATGATATCCTAGCGAAAAAGGATCATTATGCTAATTGCAAAGGATACGAATCTTTGGACCAATGCCTTTCATTGATTGGACTTTTCTTATATCTTGTTTTATTCTTTCTTTTATTTTACCCGTATGATCAACTTATCCTTCTATTGAAAATCTGTAAAAAAAGAAGTTTATCAAAAACAATCTATAATTTTTTGAGAAATCCTTCCTGGTTCCTTACAAGAGACTCTGTGTATCTTCACTGCACAAATTCATGATTATACATTTAGTTCACATTCACGTCATCTGAGATTGAGATAAATGATGCATATCCACTACTCCAACTCCAAGAGAAGGATCCCATTGTTGTGATGAAACCGAAGACATTAAATGATGCATATCGTACATGTATTGATACAGTATGAGTGGGAGGAGTCTGTGTACTTAAGACATCACATCCAAGCCAAGGATCATTATGCTAATCCAACCAGATATTAGCCATGTCCAGTGTATACGCTTGCATGTTGTGCTTCTTCCTTGCCGTGCTAAATCCGGTGAGCCTCGCCCTCGGCGCCGCCAGTAGCAGCGGTGTGGCCGGATTCAGCCTGCCCCTCGTGCCCCACTACCGCACTGCAGCAGGCGTACTCGAGGAGCTCCTGCCGGAAGGTGATGCCGAGCAGTGGCGGAGCTTGCCAAAAAAAGCTGGGCGGGCTGAATGGACCAGGCTGCAAGGAATTACTACTAGCTGGCATTCTACAACCCATGGGCTAGCTATATTGTGAGAAAAAGCTGCAGAGCTGGGCGGGCCATGGCCCATTTGGCCTTGCCTAAGCTCCGCCAGTGATGCCGAGGGCGACATGAACATCACGTCCATACGCCCCAAGATGATTGTAAGACATATGATTTGGAAACTGCTCGACACCCCTAACCCGGGGTGTGGCTATCTCATTATATAGAGGTACCCAAGGGGTACAATACAACGTTACAGTACATGTATACAAAGGCTACGTATATATACAGTCTAACACCCTCCCTCAATCTTAACTATGTCCTGAAGTACAAAGTAAGTTAAGTGCGCCTACAGCCTACAAACTGTGGTTGTGGAAGAGGCTTCGTGAACATGTCAGCAAGTTGATCCTTTGATGGGATGAACTTGATACAAAGTAGCTTCTGTGCAACACGTTCCCGAACAAAGTGATAATCCACCTCAATGTGTATTGTCCTAGCATGAAACACCGGGTTAGAAGAAAGATATGTAGCACCAATGTTGTCACACCACAGGACCGGAGGACGAGCTTGAGGAACACGCAGCTCTCTCAACACAGACTGTACCTATATGATCTCAGTTGTCGCATCAGCAACAGCTTTGTACTCAGCCTCTGTACTACTGCGAGAAACTGTTGCCTGCTTGCGAGCATTCCAGGCGATCAAGTTAGGACCCAGAAATACCGCATAACCCCCCCCCCCCCCCCCGGTGGATCGCCTGTCATCAGGACTACCAGCCCAGTCTGCATCAGAAAAAGCCGAGAGCTCATACGACGGTGCAGACTGAAGAAGCAAGCCATAGGAGGCAGTAAGACTGACATAGCACAAAATACGCTTCACAGCTGACCAGTGAGACGTCCTGGGTGCATGCAGAAACTGACAGACACGGTTGACTGCATAGGAGATAGCAGGCCTGGTAATAGTAAGGTATTGCAGACCACCAACGAGACTACGATACTCAGTAGCATCATCAGACGAGAGAGAGAGAGAGTCACCATCAAGAGCAGACAACCGATCAGGGGTAGACATCGGAGTGTTAACATGTTTGCATTTGAGCATTCCAGCATGACGCAACAAGTCCAAGGAGTACTTTTTCTGAGTGAGAGTCAAACCAGCAGAGGACCGTGAAACCTCAAGACCAAGGAAAAAATGAAGAGCACCTAAATCCTTGACAGCAAAATCATCACGGAGAGCAATCACAAGGCGATCAGCGGCAGCAACAGAGGAACCGATGAGAATGATATCATCAACATAAACCAATAGATACATCGTAACCTCAGGGTGCTGGAGGAGAAACAGTGACATATCAGCAGTGGAGGGAGTAAACCCAAGAGCCCGAAGAACAGATCCAAGGCGAGCATGCCACGCACGAGGAGCCTGTTTGAGTCCATACAGTGCCTTAACCAGACGACAGAGATGATGAGGTCGTGTCGGATCAACAAAACCAGGCGGCTGATGCATATAAACCTCCTCCTCCAGAATGCCATATAGGAAAGCGTTCTGCACATCAAGCTGATGAAGGAATCATCCGCGAGTAACCGCAAGAGACAGTAGTAATCGAATGGTAGTAGGCTTGATGACTGGACTGAACGTGTCTTCATAATCAAGACCATACCTCTGTTTGAAGCCCTTGGCAACTAACCGTGCCTTGTAGCCTTCAATGGAGCCATCAGCATGTCTCTTGACTTTGAAAACCCACTTGGAATCAATGACGTTGACACCAGACACAGGAGGAACAAGACGCCAAGTGTTATTCTTTTGTAGAGCCTGAAACTCTTGTTCCATTGCATCATGCCAATGAGGAATACTCAGTGCAGCCTAAAAGTGACGAGGCTCTGCAGTGGGATCAGCGGCAGTGTGAGACATGCACGCAGCAAGACACGCAACCGTCCCATCCGTGCGCTCCTTCGGACAAAAGACACCGAATTGGCTCCGTGTGCAAGGACGAAGAGTGACAGCAGGTCCTGCTGGCAAAGTCGGTGCAGCAGAGGATGTTGACCAGGCCGGCACAGAGTCAGGCGAGTCAGGCTCACAGGGGACCGAAGCAGGGTTGGTCAGCAACCCTGGCGCCAAGACAGACTGGGCCGGAGCAGGTGACGGCACCTCCAGGCCAGAGGCAGCCGTAGCCGGCCCGGGCGAGAGGCCCGCCAGTGGCCCGGGCGAGCCACGCGAGGCTGGCGCTGGCGAGGCCTGCGAGCCAGGCGAGGCGGGCACTGGCGCAGACGAGGCCCGCGAGCCAGGCGAGGCTGGCGCTGGTGAGACCAGCACCCGCGGAGCCAACATGGAGCCAGGCGGGGCCGGCATGGAGCCGAGCAGACCCAGCGCCCGCGAGGCAGTCGGGGGAGCCTCCACAGGCGAGACGGACACGGGTTGGCGGGTGGCGCCCGTCATGCATGGCGCATGCACGTCCCAATCAGAAGGCTCATCCGTGACCTATTCATCAAGCATCTCGAGCCGAGCACCGCGTCCAATACCTGCAGCATGATTAGGAAGCAACGCAGGGGCATATGCAACATCCACTAATTGATCAGGCGTAGGTGTAGACACGGGCACCGGTGGTGTAGAAGTGGTAAAGTTAGTCGGAAGTGCATGGAAAGGGAATACATTTTCATCAAACACAACGTCACGAGAGATGTAGACGCGGTTGGTAGGAACATGTAAGCACTTGTACCCTTTGTGAAGAGAACTATACCCGAGAAAAATGCACTTCTTAGACCGAAACTCTAGCTTGCGCTTGTTGTACGGACATAGGTGAGGCCAACATGCACACCTGAACACTTTGAAGAATGTGTAGTCTGGAATCTCATTAAGCAGAAGTTCAAGCGGGGTTTGCATTTTCAGAAGTCTCGAGGGAAGCCTGTTTATAAGAAAGCAAGCTGTGGAGAAATCATCACTCCAGAACTGAAACGGGACAGATGCATGAGCTAGCAAGGTTAAGTCAGTTTCAACAAGATGATGATGCTTACGCTCGGCAGTGCCATTCTGCTGATGTGTATGAGGACATGACACGTGGTGCAAAATCCCAAGTTTGTTAAAAAACGAGTTGAGGTTGTGTTATTCACCCCCCCCCTAGTCAGATTGTACATGGATGATTTTCTGCTTAAGAAGATGCTCAACGTGTGTTTGAAACTGAATGAAGACATCGAACACATCAGACTTACGCTTAATAAGATATAACCAAGTGAAATGGCTGTAAGCATCAACGAAACTGACATAATAATTGTGACCGCTAACAGATGTCTGAGCATGACCCCATACATCAGAAAAGACAAGCTCAAGAGGATGTTTCACAACACGACTAGACTCTGAAAAAGCAAGTTGATGACTCTTGCCCTGCTGACAGGCATCACAAATAGTTTCACCAGTTTTATTGGACACAACTGGTAGATCATGACGATGCAAAACATGTCGAACTATGGGAGCCGCCGGGTGACCAAGGCGCGCATGCCAGTGTGTAGGCGAGACACGAACACCACTGAACACCTGAGGGGAGGACGGCATGGAAGGTGGGTGTGGCGCATCAAGTGCATACAGGCCATGGCAAAGATGACCGCTAAGTAGAACGTCCCTCGTGTCCCGATCCTTGATAAAGAAACGAAAAGGATTAAACTCAGCAAGGACATTATTATCACGAGTAAGTTGAGGGATGGACAACAAACTACGCGTAGCAGAAGGAACACGAAGGACATTGGATAGATGTAATGTGCGAAAATTGTGTGCAAGGAGAGAGGCCTGACCAACATGGGAGATGCGCATACCTGCTCCACTGGCGGTGTGCACCTGATCATGACCACGATATGGCTCCTGAGTAGAGAGCTTACCCATCTCACCGGTGAGGTGGTTGGTAGCTCCAGTGTCCATGTACCATGCAGGATCAACGGAGTAAGACGGAGTGCGGCCATGATCATGACTCGTCACAGCGGCGGCAGCCTGCTTGTCGTTCCCTTTTCCATTGTTGTCGAGGCCCAGAAAATCTTGCTTGTAGCAACGATGACAGTGAGAGGCAATGTGGCGCGGCGCTCAAGGCCACACAACTGGCAGTCCTGTGGGGCACCACAAGAAGAACGACACGCCACCGGCGGGTTACCACCCGTGATGGTCGGAGCATTGCCCCGCGAGGCCGATTGTGAAGGCAGTGCCGTTCTGCCACCTGAAGATGATGACCGCTGGGGCTTGCCATGAGTTGCGGCATTGGCGGAGGCGAAACTGGGGGAGGCCCGGCGTGCCTTAATGTGCTGCTCACGGCCAAGCAGACGTGCATAGAGCTCATGAGGTGGGAGCGTGTCATCGCGGCCATGAACATTCTCAATGAGATTGTCATAATCAAGCCCATTAAGCATGAAGGTGGTGAACTCCTCATCCTGCAGCGACTGACCAACTGAGGCCAACGTGTCGGCGAGACCCCGCATCTTGTTGAAGTAGTCGGTGATGCTGAGGTCACCAAGCTTCGTCAGACCCAGCTCGGTGCGTATAGAGTGAGCATGCGCCTGAGACTGAGAGGCAAAATTGGTGTGAAGCGCCGCCCATGCCTCCCGGGACGTAGCGGCGAAGATGACCAGTGACGAGACGCTCGGGGTGAGCGAGGACTGGATGGCGGAGAGGATGGCCTGATCCTGAGCCACCCAGGTGTGATACACCGGGTGGTGAGAGGGCGAACATGGGATGGAACCATCAACGTAGCCCTCTAGATAGCGACTCCGCAGAAGAGGGAGCACCTGGGCATGCCAGGACAGGTAGTTGTCCGGCGCGAGCTTCACCGGCAGCAGATGCGAGAAGTAGAATGGCGCCGGCACCGTGGCCGAATCAGCGTGGGCATGCGGCGATGCAGACAAGCCCATCGACGAGGCCACCCCAGGATACATCGAGTAGGGCGGGTAGGATCCGAGGGAGACCACCCCAGGAGCGCCGTAGTGTGCCCCCGGGGCACCATGAAAGGATGCCACGGGGGCACCGTGGTTTGCCGCGGCCTGAGCCACGTGCGGCGAGCCAGCCGCAGCCCGTTGAGGGTGCGGGTAGGACGCCAGGTAGGGTTGAGGCGGCGTGGGTGCCGAGTAGGGCAGCGGCAGCGGCGCGCCGTAGTAGTGATGAGCCCCGCCATATGGCTGCTGCGAGGGCGGCGCACCATAGGGTTGGGGCGGCGCCGGCCAAGAGGACGGCGGCGGTGGCGCATCATAGGGTTGGGGCGGCGCCGGCCAAGACGACGGCGGCGGCGGCCCACCATGGATCGCGGGAACGCCACCCACAGGAGGAGCAACGCCAGGGGGCACCCACCGGTCGGGGTGGCGACGCGGTCTCCCGATCCGATCGGGGAGTGAGGCGACAATGAGGCACCGTAAGCCATCGCGAGAGGCAGCGAGGCGAGGAACGGTGGGGCAGTAGCGAGGGCCGGCACCGCGGCGGCGGGAGCAACCGAGGTCGGCGCGACAGCGGCGGTGGCGGCTCTAGCGGAAGACATCGAAACCTAATCTGATACCATGTAAGACATATGATTTGAGAACTACTCGACACCCCTAACCCAGGGTGTGGCTATCTCATTATATAGAGGTACCCAAGAGAAACAATACAACGTTACAATACATGCATACAAAGGCTACGTATATATACAGTCTAACAATGATCCCATATTCGGGGGCCATATACAGCGTCTGTGTTGGAATTGGCAGCGGCGGAACCCAGTACTTCTACAAGCTCGCGCTGGATCTCGTCCACCCCCTAACGTGGATGAGGTGCCAGCCATGCATACTGGAGAAGAAGCAGGACGGCTCCGTCTTCAACACTGCCGTCTCCCCTCATTACCACTTCATTGCGTCCACAGACCCTCATTGCACGGCTCCGTACAAGCGCGCCGGCCAGGGGCAGGGCCGGTGCACCTTCGACGTCAAGTTCCAGTACGAGGGCTCAAGAGCGCATGGCCTCCTTAGCACTAACAACTTCGTCTTCGACGGTAGCGGCCCCGGCAGCCCCATCAGCGAAGTGGACGGCCTTGTGCTCGGCTGCGCGCACACCACGCACAACTTCATTAACCACGACGTCTGGGCCGGCGTCATGAGCCTAAACAGGCACCCGACCTCCTTCATCCGGTAGCTCTCTGACCGCGGCTTCGCCGCCTCACGCTTCTCGTATTGCCTCGTCGGCAAGGGGCACGACAAGCGGCGTGGCTTCCTCCGGTTCGGCGCCGACATCCCGGACCAGTCGCACGCACGGAGCACAAAGCTGCTGCACGGGGAACTCGCCCAAGGAGGAGGCATGTACAGTTGGCGGATCAAATTACTCTCTGTATTGATCAAGTGTTACAACAAGGGTTTATATACACCGGGCATTGCCCGAGTCATAAGGCACGCAGGCTTGTGATCCTAATTACATGGGTATGCAAGCCAGCATGTTACAACACAACTCAACACCCCCCCCCCCCCCTCAGCCGGAACTCCATTGGCATGGACGTTGAGGCTGGACCGAAACTCGTGGAACACCGGAGATGGCAATCCTTTTCTGAACAAATCAGCAAATTGAGAGCTTGAAGGGACATGCAGCACGCGGACGTCACCGAAGGCAACCCGATCACGCACAAAATGAAGAACGATCTCGATGTGCTTGGTGCGTTGATGTTGGACCAGATTACACGCAAGGTAGGAGGCGCTGATATTGTCACATAGACGATTGTAGCATGCTGTGGTGGACACTTGAGTTCATGAAGGAGTTGGCGTAACCAGCAAGACTCGGCAACGCAGTTGGCCACACCACGATACTCGGCCTCCGCACTAGAACGAGAAATGGTTGCTTGGCGTTTGGAGGACCAAGATATGAGGTTGGAAGCAAGGAAAACACAAAAGCCCGATGTGGATTTCCGTGTGTCAGGGCAACCGGCCCAGTCCGCATCCGTGTATGCGATGAGTTCCTTGGAGGATGACTTGTAGAATTGTAAGCCATAGTGGGATGTGCCTTGGAGGTAAAGAAGAATTCGTTTGACGAGCTGCATATGAGTATCTCGTGGCTCATGCATAAAGAGGCACACCTGTTGGACGGCATATGAGATGTCCGGCCTGGTCAAGGTGAGGTACTGAAGGGCGCCGGCTAGGCTGCGATAATAGGTGGGGTTGGAGAGGAGTTGACCATGAGTGAGAGACATCTAAGAGCTCGTGACAATGGGGGTGGAGATGGGCTTACAATGGAGCATGTTGGCATGCTCAAGAACCTCCAAGGTGTACTGTTGCTGACTAAGGAAGAGCCCCGGGGAGTTCGGGGTGAAGTTGATGCCAAGAAAATGATGGAGAGGCCCCATATCGGCCATGGAAAACTCAGACTTGAGAGCCGAGATGACGTGGTGTAGTGTTTGAGGAGAACTGGCTGTCAAAATGATATCATCGACATACACGAGTAAGTAGGCGATGGAGGTACCATGATGAAGAATGAACAAGGAGGTGTCACTCTTGGAGCCATGAAAACCAAGGGTGAGAAGGAATGCCCGAAAGCGAAGAAACCACGTGCGAGGAGCTTGCTTGAGTCCGTAAAGAGACTTGTTGAGTCGGCAAACATGATCCGGACGGGCAGTGTCAACCAAACCAGCTAGTTGAGAACAATAGACGAGCTCGTTGAGATCACCGTGGAGGAAGGCATTCTTGACGTCCATTTGGTGTATTGGCCAGGAGTGAGTGGTGGCAATACTCAAAACCACATGGATAGTAGCTGGCTTGACCATAGGACTGAACGTCTCATCATAGTCCACACCCTCTTGTTGAGTGAAACCGCGAAGCACCCATCGAGCTTTGTACCGTGCCAAGGAGCCATCCATGTTGAATTTGTGGCGATAGATCCACTTCCCTGTGACCACATTAACACTTGCAGGCTTAGGCACCAAAGACCATGTAGAGTTATTCATTAAAGCAGTGTACTCATCTAGCATAGCTTGTCGCCAATTAGGGTCTTTGAGGGCTGATTTGTAGGTGGGTGGAATGGGTGAGATGGAGGTGGATGTGGTGTCTGCAAGGAAGAGGCGACGGGGCATGCAGAACCCAGATTTGGAGCGAGTGGACATTTTGTGGGCGTTGTTTGGCGGTGCAACAGGGACGGCACGAGGCAGTGAACCCGAGGAGGATTCGGTGGGGCTGGTGGCAGGTTGATCCGATCGGCAGGGTGCAGGGAGCGAGGAGGATGCGGGCACAATGGGGCTAGCAGGTGCGGCAGAGGCGGGTGGGGATTGGGTGGAAGTGGACGCGGTCGGGGCGGTAGTGGTGGACCCGCGAGAACGGCCCGTGGGGCGAGGGCACGTGGTGGAGCCAGACGTGGGTGGCGCGTCACGATGAACGCGCACGGGCGTGCATGGGGCGGTGTGGCCCGGCGGATCTGGCCTAACCGGTGGTGGATCCGAGGAAGCAGGAGCTGCCAGCTGTCTGGAAGGGGAGATTCGGTGTGCGGGATCGTCTGTGGACGTGCGGGTGTGTGGCTGGGTGTATGGGAAACACGTTTCGTCAGAAATGACATGGCGAGAAACGATAACGCGATGCGAGTCCAGATCAAAACACCTATACCCCTTGTGTTCTAGGGGATACCCGAGGAAGACGCAGCGGACAGAGTGGGGAGAGAGCTTGTAAGCCATGGTAGAGGCTGTGTGAGGAAAGCACAAACAACCAAAGAGTCGGAGATGATCATACGTGGGATGTGAGCCATGGAGGAGGTAGTATGGCGTAACACGTGAAATAACACGTGAGGGGCGCCTGTTGAGTAACTATGTAGCGGTGTGAAGAGCTTCAACCCAAAAGGGAGGGGTGAGATTGGCTTGAAAGAGTAGGGTCCATACTATATCGTTGGTTGTGCGAAGGAGGCGTTCAGCCTTGCCGTTTTGTGGTGACGTATGTGGACAGGAGAAATGGTAAGCGATGCCGTTGGAGGAGAAGAATGTACGGAGGGAGGTATTGATGAACTCACCACCGTTGTCGCATTGCATGGCTTTGATCACTACGTTGTATTGGGTGTGGATAAAGGAAAAGAAGCGTTGTAGAGTAGTGGACGTGTCGGATTTTTGTCGTAGAGGAAAGGTCCATGAGTAGTGAGTGTAATCATCCAACACAACAAGATAATATTGATAACCCAAGAAGCTTACAACCGGTGAGGTCCACAAATCACAATGTATGAGATCAAATGGTGCAAAATATCTACTAAAGGAAGAGGGAAAGGGGAGCCGAGGCTGACGGCCGAGATGACACACGGTACAAGGTGTGTGAGACTCCTTATTACAATTGGGAAGAATAGTTTTAGCGAAAGTGGAGAGGGTATGAACGCCGGGGTGGCCGAGCCGACGATGCCATAGGTCAGGTGATGCAGTGGCAAGGAGCGCGGACGCCGAGGACGCCTTATTGCCAACGAAGGGGTAGAGGTCGCCATTGCTAATGGAGATCATGAGAACCCGCCGCGTTCGAAGACCCTTCACAAGAAAACCACAAGGGTAAAACTCAACGGAACAAGAATTTTCTCTAGTGAACTTACGAACGGAAATGAGGCTGGTGACTACGTGTGGGGAAACGAGAACATTGGTGAGGCGGAAGTCGTGAGGGGGAAGGTTGACAGAACTGGTGGCCGTGACGGGGAGGTGTTGGCCATTGCCGACAAGGATGCTAGTAGGCACATGCTTTAAGGAAGAACTAGACGAGGTAAGGGTACCTGGATTGTCGGTGATGTGGGAGGAGGCGCCACTGTCAAGGCACCAGTCAGTCGACGGAGTGGGGGGGGGGAGGCCGCCATTGCTGTAGGCAGCGTTCAACATGGCGAGGTGCTCCCAAGAAGGTGGTGCAGGCGGATAGTACGGCGATGACGGAGAAGGCGTTAGCTGATACATCGGGTAGGTGTGCACATGAGAGCCGGGCCAGGGGCCGAGAACCCCGGCGGAGTTTGGCGACACCCATCCAGGTCGAGGCAGAGGGAGCGCCATCCTGTATGGAGCGAAGTAGCCCGTGAACGGAGCGGGCTGCGACGGGGGGCCGCGGCCACCAGAGTCGTGGCGGCCACGCCCGCGCCCACGTCCGCGCCCACGGCCACGGTCGGTGCCGTCACCGCGGTCACCACGGCCGCAGGTCTGCTGCTGGGGCGAAGCCGGAGCCTGGGAGCGATCGGAGCTGCAATCCCCCGAGCGGTCGCCGCGATCACCCTGAGAGCACGCGCCCGAGCCAGATGGGTCGCCACCGAAAGGAGAGGCGCCAGGGAGAGCGAACGCCGAGGCGCTCTCGTTAGCAGCACACTGGGCCTGGGACTCCTCCGCCAGGACGACACGGGAGAGAACGGTGTCGAAGGGCATGGTGGACGCCTAGTCGCCGAGGACAACGCGGATGGTGTCGAGCCGCTTGTCGAGGCCATGAAGAAATTGGGTGGTGAGATCCACCTCTTTGACGGCGTGGTCGATGTCGGCAAGGCCGTCGGTGAGCAACTTCAGGCGACGGGCGTACTCAGTGATGGAGAGATCGCCCTGCTTCAGATTACGGTACTGGCGGTTGAGGAGCATGAACCGCGCAGCCCAATTGGCGAGGAAGAAGTCCTGGATCTTGGTCTAGAGGGCGTAAGTGGTGGTGGCGCCGACGACGTGGTCGATGAGGGGATCGGCGAGGGTGGCGTAGATCCAGAGCACCACATGGGCGTCCAGCTCCAGGTACTGGGCGTCGGCGTTGGGTGGTGGAGGGTGCTCGATTAGGTAGGTAACACCGTATCGAATGAGAACGAAAAGGAAGAAAGACTTCCATTTGTGGTAGTTGTGGTCTGCCGGATTGAGGAGGAACTTGATATGATTTGTGATGTGGTCGAAGAAGATGGGTTTGTGAGGAGCCGGGGCGGGCCGCACAGAAGGCGAGGACGTGAAGAGAGGGGCGAACTGAGAGGGACCGGTGCTGCCAAAGGCGCCGGAGAAGATGAACGGGCTGGAGCCCGGCGAGGTCGCCGAGGAGGTGGCAGGGGCAGTCGTCGAGGAAGAGAGGGAGCCCGGTAAGGTCGCGGTGTCGGAGGCGGAGGAGGAGGAGCCGGGCGCAGTCATGGCGACAGAAGAGGAGGGCCTGGTAACTGATACCAAGTTGGAGGATCAAATTACTCTCTGTATTGATCAAGTGTTACAACAAGGGTTTATATACACCGGGCGCTGCCGGAGTCATAAGGCACGCAGGCTTGTGATCCTTATTACATGGGCATGCAAGCCAGCATGTTACAACACAACTCAAGATGTACTATGTCCGCCTCGACGGCATCAGCCTCGGCGGGCGAAGGCTCACGGTGATCACGCCAGCGATGTTCGAACGCAACCCGCACAGCCTCCACGGCGGGTGCATCCTCGACATTGGGACGGCGGACACCTTGATGACCCCGGCCGCGTACCGTATCCTGGTGGCCGAGGTCGTGGCGCACATGCACGGCCGCGGGGTGCACCGTGCGACTGTGCCAGGGGTGCAGAAGCTCAAGCTCTGCTTCCACGGTACGTGGCAGAGTATCCGCGCGCACTTACCGAGCGTGACGCTCCACTTCTACCCGGAATCGGCCGTGCTCTTTATCAAGCCGGAGCTGCTGTTTGTGGCGGTGACGCACGAGCATATCCACTATGTGTGTTTCACCGTCGCGCCATACGCATTGAGGACGGTGATAGGCGCGGGGCAGATGTTGGACACGCGGTTCACGTTTGACCTCTAACATAACCGGTTGTTCTTTGCTCCGGAGGTGTGCCATCTAGACACCGTTGCAGTTTAGCTAGCTAGCTAGCTACATCCCTCCTTTTCAAAAAAAGCTAGCTACATCCCTATATTATCGGTTCGTGCAAGACTTGTGTGAAAGTAATAAATAAATGTTTTTTGCAAG
The DNA here is from genome assembly GCF_018294505.1 of Triticum aestivum. Classification (NCBI taxonomy): domain Eukaryota; kingdom Viridiplantae; phylum Streptophyta; class Magnoliopsida; order Poales; family Poaceae; genus Triticum; species Triticum aestivum. The sequence continues at coordinate 103,088,248 of NC_057798.1, read as the reverse complement.
AGTACAGATGCAGACACTTGAAAGAAGAGAACTGATTTACAGGTAAGTCAGAGCAAGGAGCTCCGGCCCACACAGGCTCTAATCACAGTTTTAAATAGCCGGCTATAGCCCCACTATAGCTGTTTGAAAGTATTGCCGCTAAATGGTTTCACGTACAGTTTGCCGCTATAGCTCCGCTATATCCCACCTATAGCTGTTTTTAAGGGTCGCCGCTAAATGTCATAGCCCGCTAATTAAAACATTGGCTCTAATTGACAACACAAAAACCTTTAAGCTAATAGTAGTGCCATGAAACGGGCATGGAGGCGGCTGCTCCCGCGACCCCAGCGACCTCGCGGTTGCCGCCGCCGTCCCTGCCGCCCCCACCGAGCGTACTCCCCCCGCTGCCCTTCCGGCCTGTGCGGCTGGCCCCAAACTCCCCCTGGTTCCTCTCTACGGGGCAGAGGCTCATCCTCAGCTCGACTTCGCCAGCGTTGGATCCAGATCCTACAGCCACCATTCCCACCGTACATCCACCTCCTTCACCGCAAAACTCGTCCTCGACCTCCCCGCGGTTCCCTCCGGGGTTCCCGACGCCGCGGTACTCGCGGTCTGATCTGGTTGCGGCCCTCTTCCCGCAGCTGGAGGGGATCACCTCAGATCCATGCTCCCAGGACGGTGCTTCCCTGTCGGTGTGCCGCGCGGCCGCCTCAGATGTGACAGGTTGTCCCCGCAAGGTGCGCTTCGCCGGTGCTACTGACCTGCTGGACGCTGCTCCTCCGCTCCGCTCTCAGGGTGCCCTCTGGCCTTGCCTCAAGTCGGCGCCTGCAGCCTCCAGGTCGGCGGGTTGGTGTGCGGCACGGGACACTACTTCGGGCCCTGCGTCTCCTGCTGCTGCAGTTCCTTGCCAGAGCTCTTCCTCGACACCTGCACCTCCCGCCACGGATTCAAGCCGGAGTTACACTGCTGAGGATTGGCACCTCGTCCGGACAGCCTATTGGTGGTGAAAACACCGCCCCATACACTAGCGTCCAAGCCGCCGAGCCGCGTCTCCTTTTTCCTCTGGGCAGAGGAATTTCGTCAAGTTCAGAGACAGAACATGTCATCGCTGCCTCCTCAAAGGGCACTACAAGGTGGATTGCTGAAATCCATTCACATGTTTCAAATGCCGGCAGTTTGGCCACCGCGCCCGGAACTGCACCTCGTCACGTGCTGCGGCCGTCACGTCTGCTCCTCCTCCCAGTCCTGATGCCCCACATGCGGACAACAGAAGTAGCCATGGTGACCATTCTGAACGTCGTCGCGGTGCAGTTCCTGCCAACCGTGATGCAAGATCGATTGGCCACTGCCATGGCGGCAGAGACAGACGCGACTATGACGCTAGAGATGATCGCCGTTGTCGTAATGAGCGGCAGCCGTCTAGGCGCGACCGCATCTTCAGAAGCATACCATGGGCAACGGAGGTGCGCGGCAACGAGGATTGGCTCGACTCCAGGCATGATGGCCGCCACGCCCCATGTCCCGATGATCTCGGTGGCAGAAGGCGGTGCGGGGCAGAGTCATCGATTTCGGATGCGCGACGCATCGACTGGACTCGGGTGCAGCGCCTCCCCGATGGGGCAGTCATCCCAGCTTCAAGTCGCTGCTCTCGCAACAGATCCCCTGATCGCTCGGCGAGGACGATGCCGATACCCACCCTGGAGACTCTTCGCATCAGGCAGCGTGGCCATTCTCCTCGGCTGTCGCCTCGTGCTACTTCATGCGACATCATCGAGCTCAGGCCTTCACCTCACAGCGACTGGGATGTTGCACCTACTTCCCCTACAGCGAGTGCCCAGTCTCCCCGTGCTCCATCCCCATGCTCTGAGCCTGAGCCGGTCACCTCGGTCTTCGTCCCGGCTGTTGGCAATGTGGTGGCGCCGCCGTGCTCTCCTCTATTTGTTGTTTGCCTGCCACCGCTACTTGCCGCACCAAGATCACCCTCTCCAAGGCCAAGGCCACCGACGAAGAGAAGAAAGACGTTGGCTGGGGTGGTAGGCTTCGACCTGGGCCGTCGGAGCCCTCGTCTTCGTGCCAAGAACAGGTCCATGCCCATTGCTAAGCTCGCTGAGAGGCTGCTCTGCCTGAGAATGGGCATCGTGGGCGATGGGGAAGAGGTCACGGAGAAAGCGATCGATCGCTTTGTGGCAATGTTCAAGGGCCAACTCTCTGACTTGGCGATCGCAGGACTACGCGCTCTCTTCAAGCTGGATTGTGACCTTGCGATGGCGGTGGAGGACGCGCTGTTGCAGCATGGTGGAGAGGGTGGCTCCGAGATGCCAACTCTGACAAGCGAAGACGCCGCTGTTTAGGCATGCTCTGCATGTTTGCTTGCTGATGTAGATTGTTTCCTATGTTAAAAAACATGTACTACAGTCCTGATTGCCGGTATGAAGCTGGTTTTGGTAGCTGCTGCCCTGATGTGCCCTGGCAAGGCTTAGTTGGATATGGCTGGAGCTGTTCCATTCAATTGAAGTTGCTTTGTTTTCCCAATGAATAGTCTAAACCTCAGTGTGCTTAATTGGAACGTGTGTGGACTGAATTACCCAAATAGAAGAGCCACGATCAATGCTACTATTGCTACGTCTGCGTGTCATTTGGCCTGTTTACAAGAATCAAAGCTCCAGGCTATTGATGCTGTTGTTGCTTCCTTCCTTGGCGGATATAGATTAAAGGGTTTTGCTCAGCGCCCAGCTATAGGCATGCGCAGTGGGATTTTGCTAGTGTGGGATGAAGATCATGTTCGCGTTGAGAATGTTCACCATGGCGACTACACTCTCTCGGCGCAAATTACTATAATCAGCTCTAATACTTCCTTCAAGTTTACCACTGTTTACGGTCCAACTAGAAACAACCTCAAAGACGTGTTGTTTCAAGAGCCGAAGGATGAGAAGCTACCTTTGGGAGAACGATGGATCATAGCGGGTGACTTTAACCAAATTTACCTGGCAAGAGACAAGAATTGTTCTAATGCGAATCGTAGTCGCATCACCCGTTTCCGGAATGCCCTCAATTTTTGCGAGCTAAAGGAAATCCACCTACAAAACAGGAGGTTTACAAGGAGCAATGAGCAAAATAACCCGACCATGTCCAAACTTGATGGTTTCTTTTGCAATGAGGATTGGGATATCACCTTTGAAAAGCACATCCTGCATGCCTTATCTTCATCACTCTCTGACCATTGCACACTTCTCCTGGCCGATGATGATGGCCCTCGGCGACCGCGGAGTTTCCACTTTGAGAACTTCTGGACCAACATGCCAGGATTCCAGCAAGTCATCCTAGAGGCGTGGAACGAGCCCTCCCAGCACCACGATCCTTTCCTAAGGTTATTCCACAAGTTGAAGAAGACCAGTCAGAAACTACGAGTTTGGAGCAGAACCCTTTTCTCCAATGCCAAGGTCCAACTGCATATGGCCTTGAAGATCATCCTTCGCCTTGATGAGGCCCAGGATGTGCGGATTCTTAGTCCCGAGGAGGCGGATCTTCGGAAAAGACTTAAGAGGAGAGTGATGGGGCTTGCAGTTCTAGAGAGAGCTAGGAAGAGGCAAAGCTCTCGGATCACCAACATCAAAGAGGGTGATGCGAATAGCTGGTATTTCCACCTTAGGATTAATGGTCGGAGACGGAAAAATCTAATTCACCGACTCAAACAGGGCAATGGCTGGGTGACGGATCATGACCACAAGAAGAATATTGTCCACTCGCATTTCTCTGAGATCATGAAGAGGGGTGCCTTGCGCCCAAAGACCATCAACTGGGCAGCCATTCCCCGTGCTGACCATGATCTATCCATGCTTGGAGATGCAATTACTGAAGAGGAAGTGAAGGCTGCAATCTTTGCTCTCCCTAGTGACAAAGCACCGGGCCCGGATGATTTTACAGGAAAATTCTTCAAAAGTTGTTGGGAGATTATTAAAGATGACATCTTGCTCGTGATCAATAGCTTCTCCAATCTTCAAACTAGAAATTTTCACTGGCTCAACTCGGCGAATATTGCTCTCGTTCCCAAGAAGGATGGAGCGGAGGAGATTTCTAACTTCTGACCAATCAGCCTAATCCATGCGGTGGCCAAGCTCATTGCAAAGATTCTTGCCACTAGGCTTGCTCCCCACATGAACGACATCGTCTCCATCGCCCAGAGTGCTTTCATAAAAAGAGAAGTATACATGACAACTTTATGTATGTGCGGAATTCGGTGAGAAGATTTCACCGCACAAAAAAACCCATGCTCCTATTCAAGCTTGACATTAGGAAGGCATTCAACTCTGTTAGGTGGGACTACTTGCTGGAGATGTTAAGCCATCATGGTTTCCCTACTCACTTTCGAGATTGGGTTTTGGCCCTCCTCTCCTCGGCATCCTCGAGAGTCTTACTAAACGGAATTGCTGGTGACCCCATCAATCATGGTTGTGGCCTCAGACAGGGTGACCCGCTTTCCCCTTTGCTCTTCGTCCTCGCGATCGACCCGCTTCACCATATCCTCAACAAAGCCACTTCACATGGGAAGCTTCACCCCTGCCTGGGAGGCACGCGGGGATTCGTGCCTCCTTGTATGCCGATGATGCTGCTGTTTTCTGTGCCCCTTATAAGGAAGATGTCCAATTCATGTCCACCATGCTAGCTTCCTTTGGTGAGTCCACGGGCTTGTCCACTAACTACGCCAAGAGTATTGTTGCGCCCATCAGGTGTGCCAATGTCGACCTCGATGATATTCTTCAGTCCTTCCCGGCCTGTCGTTCCTCCTTCCTTATCCGCTACCTTGGTCTCCCTCCCGCGATCAAGAGACTTAAGAGGATTCACTTACAACTGCTAGAGGACAAGGCGGCTGGCAAATTGGTGCCTTGGAAAGGCAAGCATGTTGCTATCTCAGGTCGCATGACTTTGGTCAAGGCGGTTCTCATGACGGTGGCCATCTATCACATCACTCCGCTGGACCTTTCGGTGGAGGTCCTAAAGGCAATTGACAAGCTGCAACGTGCCTACCTTTGGGCCAGAACGAACAAGGTTACTTGTGGAAAATGGAAGGTTAATTGGGAGAAAGTTTGTAAACCAAAGGAATATGGAGGTCTTGGCATTCTAAATCTCGGCAAGTTTGCCACTGCCCTCCGGCTTTGGTGGCTTTGGCTAGACTGGGATGAACCCTCAATGGCGTGGTGTGGTCAGGAGACGCCGTGCACAGCTGCGGACCATGACCTTTTTGAGGCTGCGACCAAGGTGACGATTGGTGATGGGAATAAAGCGATTTTCTGGGAGTCGTCTTGGCTAGATGGTATAAGACCCAAGGACATTGCACCAAAGATCTTTGAGATTTCTCGCAAGAAAGGTGGAACGGTTGCCCAGGCCTTGAGGGATCATCATTGGACAGCTAAAATTGACACCCAAAGCGGCCTCACGCTTGAGCATCTTCAGAAATTCTTGGCCCTGTGGGAAAAGCTTGCGGGTGTTGTCATCCAACCGGGCGTCAAAGATATCATTTTGTGGAAGCTCGCCAATGACAGCAACTACTCCGCTAAGTCTGCATATTTGGCGCAGTTCGCTGGACTCACCCACTCTAGCTTCCAGGTCTCGGTTTGGAAGGCTTGGGTTCCTCCTAAATGCAAATTCTTCGCCTGGTTAGTCAATAAAACAGAATTTGGACCGTGAATAGGCTGCAATGCCGAGGATGGCCAAACTGTGACCGGTGCCCGCTTTGCAATCAGGTGCAAGAATCAGCAGCCCACCTCCTTTTCAAGTGCAGGTTCTCTCTCCGGGTTTGGGATTAGGTGTTCTCCTGGCCCGGGCTTGATATTCCCACGGCTACTTGGCACCAATTCGGCACAGTTAAATCTTGGTGGGATGAGCTACTCTTGAACAACACCCAACCGGTTAAGGCTTTATCTTCTCTGCTACTTCTTGTGGGGTGGGAACTTTGGAAGGAACGGAATGCACGCGTCTTCAGAAGCAAGGCGGCGCCGGTGGCGATCGTCACACGGATCATCAAAGAAGAAATGTCTATTTGGGCTATTGTCGGTGCCAAGAACTTGAGCAATGTAATGCCGCGAGAGTAATCCGTTTAGGATTTTGCCGTTTAACGGCATTTCTGTAACAATACTCTCTTTTTAATTAACGAAAATGGCAAATCTTTTGTCTAGTTTCAAAAAAAAATGACAACACAAAATACATAACACCATCGAGCTAAAAAAAGAGAAGGGTTCATACTACAACCCCGAATTACTACCAAAGTCTAAGATACAACCTCGATGTCAAAACCATATACTTTACAACCTCGAACTTTCAAAACCGTACAAGAATCAACCCTGAACCAGTTTAAACCTGTTTTGACTGGTTTTGACTAGCCAAATGCCTAGTCAACATCCAGCCCTGAACTCTAAAATCGTTTATTTACTTTAGTACTTTACGACCCCAAACCGGTTTCAAAGCTGTTTTGACTTGTTTTGAGTAGTCCAATACCTAGTCAGCATCCCTAGCATTTGACTAGCCAAAACAAATTAAAACCTTCTACTTTACAACTTTGATTATTTGCAATTTTCGATATTTCTATATGCAAAAACTTTTCGTTTATTTTTTGGAAAAATTCAAATGTTTTTAAACGGTGTGTTATTTTCAGGAATCAGTATAATTTATAAATTTATGAACATTATTTTAATATTGCATTACATTGTTTTCTTATATATGTAAGGAAATGTTGTGATTGTTTTTCGGACACAAAAGGCTAACAAAACAAAGCTGTGCTGCAAGAAAATTGCTCTAGTGCCCGAGCGCAAAAATGGGTACGCCCAGTCGCTGACGCTCTGTGCGATTGTCCGGTAATTTGACACACATGGCCTCAAATATGGAGACAATTGAAAATCGAAAGTCTTAATTTTTGTAGAAGACTTTTTTTAGGCAATCTCGCGAAGCTTTATTTAATTAACTCAAACCCAAGTTTACAGGCACGAAAGAAAGATCATCGGGGTGTCCTAACCAAACATGGGACCCACCCCCAAACTTAAAACATGTTTCGTCAAATTGTGAACCTCGAAATTCAAGCTCCTATACTCGTGAACAAAATTACATCTCAAGAAAGAGCGACTATGATCTATGATTTCATGTAATATTCCTCCATAACTAGTCAAGTGCCGCTGCTTGATATCATCCACCACAATCTTGTAGTCAGAAGCAACATGAATGCTCTAAAGATTGAGGTCTTCGGCAAGTGCTAGTGCCTCCCGGATCGCCAAGGCTTCAAGTGTCGGAGGGTCAGCTATACCCTTGAAAACAATGGCCGATGCCCCTTGGAACACTCCTTGATTGCGGCAGATAGCTGCTACAACTCCTCGGCCCCTGATACGTGCGACGGTGGCATCAACATTGATCTTAAGAAACATGTCAGGCAGCTGAATCCAATGTGTAGGCCGGGCCATTGTTGTCCTACTGTGTTGTTGCTTGGCTTGTCAAGGGCATAAAGATCTGCTAGATAAGATTGGATGAACTGATTTGTTGATATCGGAATCTAGAAGATATCCTCGTAAATGGCCTTCCTCCTTGCTCGCCAAACAGCCCAGAGTGTGACTACCAGCGGTACAAATTTCATTTGTGTTAGATCAGTGTGCATCGCAAAGAGCCACTTTTGTGGTTTTTAGAAGTCTTGATCATACCTTGGGGTCCCGGCTAGCTTTTGGGCCGGCCGTGACAAAGCTTGGCCTGGTTTTTTAGGTACTCACCCAACAGCCATCAACTTTAGTGATAGTGTGGCACTAGTTTTGTCTTAAGAATTACACTTCATTAGCTTTTTTGGTGATAGTGTGTGCAAGCGCTGGATCTGGGCAACGGAGCGGCACTGGATGTGGAGCGGCGGAGCAGCGGAGAAGCGTGAAGAGTGAAGACGGCCTTGTCCTCCTCCTCACGGTGCACCCACCGTGGTAGCGCGGGCCCAACCCCAACACGCCACGGTGACATGGCTCCGTGCAATAGATGTAGTAGTGCTCTGTGCTCCGTCGCCGTCCTCTCTTTGCTTCTCTAGCAGTAGTAATTTTGCTTGTACCCCTACTCCTAAATTTGATCCAGTAGCTGGAGTAATTTTTTTGTCGATCTAGTAGCTTCAGCTCCTAAATTTGCACTGCGCCTGGTATACTCCTTGCAATTTTCCGTGTAATTCCTGGAGTTTGTGTAGGAGTAAATTGTTCAGTATCTGCTCTTGTTTTCTTGCAGTGTCTGGTTGCTTGCTTGCAACCAACTTGCAGTGTTTGTGTTAGAGTATTTTTTGTGTAATTCCTGGAGTAGCTTCTTGATCCAGTAGCTTGCTTGCTTGTAGTGTTTGGAGTAGTGCTTGCATCTATAGGTTTCTTGCAAGTTGTTTTCTTGCAGTAGTAGTGCTTGTTTTCTTCCAATACATCAGTAGTGCTCTTGTTTTCTTGGAGCAGTGCTAGCAAGTAGTAGTGTTTGGAGTATTGCTTCCAATACAGCAGTGCTTCCTTGGGCTATTTTAGCAAGTGTTATCATTGTGTTGGGTACTCCGGGCATCTTCAAGGCAGACCCGTAAACCGTCCTCCGTTCGGACCGAGGAAGCCATCCAAAGCAGTCATGTATCAGTCCGCGGGGCGGTCCGGACGCGTTTTCTCCCGCAAATTGGATACAAATTGGGGGGAGGTTTGCGGGAATTCAGACACCCAATACTTAGGACTCCGATACCCCCAGCCCTCCCAATCCCCCCTCTTGGTCTCATTTTCTTCCACTCTGCCCCTTCTCTCCCTTGCTTTGCATCCGCACCCCTCCACCTCCGCCGCCGCTGCTGTACGTCTCTGGCCGTCACGAAGGCATTGCCGGACGTCCGCAACCAGCAACGATGCGCCCGCTCAACGGAGCTGTCCACCTTGGATCCATTTGTATCCATGTACACTCTGCCCCTATCGACGACCTCTTGCTCAACTTGTTGATTGATTCATTCACTCAATGTTGGCCTACAAATTATATGTAGCCCGCACGCGCTTCCGTGGTGTACCAGAGGATAGAGGGACGGCCATTTACATGCACACGCTGTTGGATGAAGCTGAAAGAGGAGTATGTGCAGAACGACATGATCCGTGCTGAGTAAATAGGCAATTTTTCGACTAATTCAATCCATAAATAGATGACTAGCATGGCATTGACAGAATTAGCAACATACTGATACCGATCTAAATAAGCACGTACTACGCAAACAGTAGACAGATCTACACATAATGCTAGTACTGCTAATACGGAAATAATCAGGAGAGGGATATACACATTATATCCTCCAGTAGGCCATGCAGAAGCCGCCGCAGCGGTGGCGGCAGCAGCGGTGTCCTCAGCGGCCTTCTTGTCGGCCTTGAGCTTCTCTACGGTGGCATGTTCGACATCGGTGGACATGGTGATGATGAGGGTGACGCAGGCGTAGAGGAAGTAGTCGCTTCCCAAAAACCTATTCGGCCCTCTCGCGTACAGGAATCGGAGGGATGGAGTTTCAGAGACCTGCTCTCCCGTCGACCATGTACGCAGTGGACGGGATGGAGTCACCGGCGGCAACAGCAGCAAAGGAACGACGATGGGCAGTGCGCGTGAGCAGATGTGATCTGTTCGTGGCGGCTAGGGTTGGGAGACACCATATACTTATATAGGCGCAGCCGCGTGGAGAGACCCACGTCCGAGTCTGTGACAGCCCACGATCCGACGTCTCAGATTGTGGCCTAGCTTGGCAAAAATAAGCGCGTAGGTGTGAGCTCGGCTCAGCTCAATCCCGCGGCGCGGCGCGGCATGGCGAGGCGGGCGGCGGAGGAGGAGCGAGCGAGGGCCTCTTCTATTCTCAAGCTCCAATAGCATGTGAAAGACAATCCCTTATAAAGAGGTCCAACTCCTTCTCCACTAACGGGATGGGACTAAACTTCCCACTACACCTAGTTCCAATAAACCCGAGATTTTTCAGAAATTGCTATATGGGTCTAAAGCCCACCCCAAATTTCAGCAATCCCCCACCAGATCTCAAGGACCCATTGTGTCCTCTGTTCCAATTGTTATTTCAATATACCAGTGTTTCAGTGAAGACCTGTTAAGGTTGAGCTTCACCTAGAGTAAGTAGCTACACTCCTTCACAACTAAACAATGGACTATGGCTTGAATTGTCAGTTTGACGTAAATAAGCTTCACCACATGTCTTACTAGTACTGGGCTGCCGAAGGCTGACCCCTCGGGTGGAGCATATAAGTCACACTCCTGGCCTATTCATGAGCTTACTAGAGACCGCCCCAATCTCATAGACTGTGACTAGCAGTCAGGCTCACATAGGTGTGTTCCTCCAAAGATCGCTCTGTAGGATAGTGTCTTGCTTACATAAGCTTTGGAACACATTAAGACAATAATCATCCTACCATACAGTATTGAGAGTATTGCATCTCCAACGGAGTGGGTTAATATAGTTACTCTCCTCAGTTCACCATTGCACTACTAGGGAAAACCTTATACATAGAACTTTAGCAGTAGTGTGTGTTAAAAAAGCACACTAGTGCTAAGTAGCAGTAGCGCATTGGTGCAAACCGTGCTACAGATACAATTTTAGCAGTAGCGCGCTTGAAGATAAAAGCGCTACTACTAAAATTCCCACTACCAAGTCGATAGGCTACACATAGTAGTAGCGATCTACTGCGAACAGCACTACTGCTAGTTGGTTTGTAGCAGCGCATTTACGCAGAAAGGCGCTACTATTAAAGGAAATAAAATTAAATGAAAATCAAATAGAAAAGTAAATGAAAATGAAATAAATAGAAAAAAGAGAGGAAAAGAATAAAATGTGAATAAAAATAAATGAAAAAAGGAAAGAGAAAGGAATAGCAGTAGCGCATATCCGGAAACGCGCTATAGCTAGCTTAGCAGTAGCGCACTTCCCAAAACGCGCTACTGCTACTTTTGACTTAACCGCGCGATTCGTTCCTCCCCACGGCCACTTCCCCCAAATCCAAACTCCTTCGCTGTCGCCGCCGCCGTCGCCCGTCGGCCGCTGCAGGCCGCACACCCTCGACGTCGTCCCCGACCCCGACCCCGACCTCGACGCCGCCCTCGACCTCGATGCCGCCCCCGACCCCGACCTCGACGCCGCCCTCCGCCACGCGCCCGAGCCCCGACCCCGACCTCGACGCCGCTTGACCCTCCCTCGCCGCAGGCACCCGAGGTGAGCACGCCTGCTCCTCCCCCTCCCCTACCTCTGCCTAGGGTTCTTCAAATTTTAATTGCATCAAATTAGTTAGGGTTCATCTAGGGGTGGGAACGAATTGGATGTTTTCTTGATTCGGAATGGATACGAATAATAGCGACATATTGCTTAAGTGTATTAGTCAATAGCTATGTGACATGAAGTATTCAACTTGTGACATATAATAAGTCAATGATAAATAGGTTTATGAATAAACACTATTGTAATGCATAATAATTTCTAAGATTAATCATAAAACGAGTAAAATTTGACAACTTATTTGACTTTTAAGTTGGATAATTGGAATATCCAATCGAATACGAATATCGGATATTTCGGATTATCTGCTACCACTTTCCACCCCTAGGTTCATCAAATTAGATGATAATTAGGGCAGTAGTTCCTAGGTACTAATTAGTTAGTAAGAACTAGGTACTAGTTTAATTTTATTTATAGTAAGTTTATTTTTAGTAAGAACTAGTTGAATTAATAGAACTAGTTGAACATGTTACATTGTTGTTATTTTTTAGTTAAAGCAATTATTCCCGCATCGATTTTGATGATGCCTATCCCGCATCCTCGTCGTTGACTCGGCGGAGGACACCTGCTTGACCAGATAGGCCATGTCCGGGACTGGGCTCCGTCGGGTTGGTACTAGGAGGCGCTACCTACCGGGGGGCGCAGCTTGGTGAGGAGCCAGCCCGTCGTTGAGCCGAACCTTCTTTGGTGGCGGCCGCATGGGCCAGTGACGGTGCAAAGGCTTGAGGACCCCACGGAGATGGTATGTCACCGTGTCAGCGAGGAGGACGCACACGTCCTTCACTACTTATTTGCGTTGGAGCACAGGTTCTCCAATACCTGGCAGGTTCTCCAGGGATCTCACTGGAGCTATGATCCTATGATGGTTCCTTCTCTTTGGGTGTCCACCGCCCGCGACGATACCCGTCGTGCGCTAGGGTTTTAGTTGTATTAGTGATGTTATATGTATGATACTACTCGGGATGTATTAGTGATAATATTCGATGATGTAGGGATGCATTAGATGATTTACTTTTGCTTATTGAATGCATGCTAATTTGAATACTTATTTATTTTACGATTTGGTTTTGCTTATTGAATGCTCATGTCAATATGAGTCCTAGAAGATATTTTGAAATGTATATCTTGTGTTGCTCAAATAGGATATGTGCTTTCCCAAGTGGTCGGCCATGTTTGCAGGTTACACCTCCGAGTGGCTTACGTTTTGCCGAAGTGTTGATTCATTTCCGTTTCGGCAAATTTCAGGCGCTCGATATGTCCTATTTTAGCAAAGGTCATGCCGGATTTTTCCGTGAATTTTGGCATGACTTGTGCCAGAATATGTAGGAAATATCGAGTGCGTCGGATTTATGTGTTGAATATCCTGGTAGTTGCCTTCGATCGATTTTTAATTAATGTTTCAACTATGAACATAGGAAATGTCTGACGACGAAAAGGATTTCGGTATTTGCGAATACTGCAAAGATGAGCGCGACCTGTGCGACAGAATCTTCCTAGATGATGATAGGCACTTCAGCATCAAGCTGGATGAGAACTTTGAAGTGGATACAGTAAGTCACAACGACAAGTATTTTTTCGTAATTAAGCATGACATCTGCTTCATTTCTTCAACTTATAATTTAATTTTTTTACTATTATACTAGCGTATCCCCTGCCATGCAAGAGTTTTTGTCTTGGATAAGATAGGTTTTAGTCCTATGAAAACTACTATGGAGGTAAAGAGAGTTTACTTGAAGACCGAGCATGGTTATACTTTCCATGCAAAATTATACAGCGCAGACACCTACACCTATTTTGAATGCAAAACTTGGCAAGCACTATGCAAGACTTATGCATTTGAGCCTGATATGGTTATCACCTTTAATATTCGTCCGGAATATGATATTGAAGGTAATATCGACATCTGGTTCAATGTGCAGACGCCTCCAGTTATACCATTATGTGAGTTTCTGAACCATATTTATGTCTTCGATATTGTTTATTCAAAAATAGTTGACAACTAATTTCTATTGACAGCTTATTTCTGTTCAAGTAAACATGTCCAGCGCTTGGTAGACAGGACCTACTACTGTCCCGGGGCTGAACTAAACTGCGAGGAGATAAGTCATTATGTTTCATGGCTAGAGGATCTTCATACTATCAAGACAAATTATTTTTCTGGACTAAAAATCTTAGTACTCAAAACGTGCGACCAATAGTGTTCGTACTGAACTACGGTCGCATCTATTTAGGAAAGATGGTAATATTTTTACTATTTGTCGTCACTTCATCTTTTGCATACATTATTTTTTAAGCTAAACTTCATTGCTAAGTATGTTACTATACGATGTTCTTCAACAGGGACTCTCGATGTATGTTGTGCCTCATTGGATCGAGACTAAAGGTCGCATGAGAATTGTTAGCTTATGGCCAAGACATCCTACAATGCACTTTAGTGCATTCAGGATTTCTAATAGCGAGAAATGCTTAATAGTGAAAGACTGGAGCAAAATTGTGAACAATCGCAGAGAAGTACTAGGGGGCAGCAATCAGAAGTGCAGCCCACGATTAGGAGATAGGTTCATCTGCATGCTCCAACCACTACAAAAAAAGACACATCTGTGACATTTTGGGCTGAAAGAAATTTTTTTCTGTCATACATATGACACCTCTATGACGATAATTGTGACAAAACCCGGTATCATCATAGATGTGATGGGCTCCTACTTCTATGACAAAAATTCATGACAGAAAATGGGCTTTTCATCCTGGGCGGGCCGGAGACGCAGCTGCATGACATTCTTTGGGCCGTCCATGACGGAAAAAACCGTGGTAGAAGCGAGGGGGAGGAAATTTTTGGGTAGTTCCCGGTTACGGTGGGAGGACGGGGGCCGAGCGATGCGCGTTTCTCTCGTACACGTACGCGCGTGTGTGCAAGCCGTTGGCTCTAACTGAAACCGAGCGAGGCGTTGGGCTTTAACTGAACCCGAGCGATTGCACTGCAGGCTACGCGTTACTGAACCCGGGCGATTGCACTCCAGGCTACGCGTTACTGAACCCGAGCGATCGATCGATGGCTGTTAACTGAACCCGATCGAGCGATTCCTTCGCTACTGCTGCTAACTGAAGCCGATCGATGCTGCCTCTGGATGAACAGTGAGCGTTGCAGGGGGGGGGGTTGGATGAACAGTTACTGGTGGGGGTGGATGAACAAGACCCCGTGGTGTTGCCTCTGGTTGAACAGGACCCCGATCGATCGAGCCGGTTGGGGCTGGATGAACAGGACCCCGTGGATGGCTGGATGAACAGGACCACCCCGTGGAGGGCTGGATGAACAGTAGACGGTGGAGGGCAGGATGAACAGTAGCCCGTGGAGGGGTGGTTGAACAGGAGCCCGTGGAGAGGGTTGGTTGAACAGTAGCCGGTGGAGTAGCGCGCGGTGGAGGCTGGATGAACAGGAGCCCGTGGATGAACAGTCGCAGGTGGAGGCTGGAGGAGGTCGATGGTGGATGAACAGTAGCTCATGGAGGCTGGAGGGGGTCGATGGTGGAGATGAATAGTATCCCGTGGAGTCCTGTTTTGCGGTACGCCACACCCCTCCTGATGAACAGGACCCCCGTTTCGACCGTAGCACTCCAACATAAGTCCGTTTCATCCGTTTTATGGTACGCCACACCCCTCCCGATCAACAGGACCCCCGTTTTGACCGTAGGAGGTCCGTTTCATCCGTTTTGCGGTACGCCACACCCCTCCCGATCAACAGGACCCCCTTTCGACCGTAGGAGGTCCGTTTCCTTCGTTGTGCGGTACGCCAGGCCTCGTTTCCATCGCCTCTTCTGTCCAAGCCCTCCCGATGAACACGACGCATTCCGTTGCCTCCCCATGAACATGACGCATTCTGTGGCATCCTCAGGAACACGACGACGACGCTGTTTCTCTGTTCCGACCCAGCCATGTACACGAGCCCTGGCCGTACGTATGTGCGAGTAGGCGTTCGACACCCCGCCCGTATGTACAAATACGTGGCCGTATTTTCTTTCTCACACCCTGGCCGCTGTACGTATGTGTACATGCTACGTGCGCGCCTCTACTATGACACGTGCGCGCCTCTACATCGACCAGTATATATGTACGTACACGTTCGTGACCAGAATGACAACGCTACGTACGCTTCGACCAGGTCGGTCCCGACTATCAGGCACTTCCTTGCTTGCGAAGATGTAGCTGGTGGGTCCCAGCACTCAGGGAGGTGAATCGTTTTTTTTGCCCGGACGCACTTCCTTGCGTGCGAAGGTGTAGCTGGTGGGTCCCATCAGTCAGGGGGGAGAAACGTTTTTTCGCGAAATACGGTGGCCCGTCCGGTGGGTCCCTGCTGTCAGGTGGAGGAATCATTATTTTCCGCGTAATAAGGAGGCACTTCCTTGCTACTGCCATGGACCCGGCTGTCAGCCTCTCCACGTACAGTCCACATCCGATGGAAGTCGTTCCTTGACCACATGGACCACACCACACCGAGAGCACCAGGGTGTTGGACGACGGTGAGGCCTAGGAAGGGGACGACGCGGAGCCGGTGAAGACGCGGCAGTGGATGCCCACGCGGAGAGGAGTATGAGGGTTCACTCGTTCGGCTGCGATGTGAGGCTGCCGTCATCGCAGGGCCTGGCCAGCGGTGGGAATAGTAGGGGGCGGTGAGGCCTCCACGGAAGCACAGCCGGCCACGGGAGGCAGGAGCAGGCAGCACAACCGGCACTGCTTTTGGCGGTTGGAGCAAGAAGACCAGAGGTTGAAGAAGCACTACGGCCGTTGGATGGACATCGTACGGTCACTGGAGCTAGAATCGTGCATATTGACTAAGTTGACAAAGCCCTCCGTCCCCGGCAACTTAGTAGGCCCACAAGTCATCCTGCCACCAAGGTGGGTCCCAGCTAACATGGGGAATATTCATTTTTTTGTGCGTAATAAGGAGACACTTCCTTGCATGCAAAGATATAGCTGGTGGGTCCGAGCTATCAGCGGCGGTAACGTTTTTTTCGCGAAATACAGAGGCCCTTTCGGTGGGTCCCTGATGTCAGGTGGAGGAATCATTATTTTGCGCGTAATAAGGAGGCATTTCCTTGCGTGCGGCCGTGGACCCAGCTGTCGGCCTCTCCACATACAGTCCACTTCAGATGCATGTCGGTCGTTGACCATGTTGACCAGGCCGCGCCGAGAGCACCAGGGCGGTGGACGACGGCGAGGCCTAGGAAGGGAACGACACGAAGGCAAGGAAGACTCGACAGATGTTTCCCACGCGGACGGTAGTTCGACTGTACGAGGGTTTACTGGTTCGTCTGCCGTCGCCGGAGAATAACAGGAGGTGTGGGTGAGTAGAGGGATGGCTAGGCCAACGATGGGAGTATGATGGGGCAGTGAGGCCTGCGCGGCAGCACAGCCGGCCGCAGGGAGGAGGGAGCAGGTAGTCCCACCGGCGCTTGTTTGAGCGGCTGGAGCAGGAAGAGCAAAGATTGAAGAAGCATGACGGCCGTTGGATGGACATCCAACAGTCACTGCTTGTGCGTTAACCTTTTTTTAGGAAAGCCTTAAATCTGTGGAAAACAGCACACAGCCCATCTGCCATTATTTCTAATAATTTTCAGCCCATTTGCTAATTCTTAAGGTTTTTTTTGGAGCACATATTCTTTTTGTTAGCATTACAGCCCAAATTGTGGCCACGGTTAAAAAATTATACGAAATTTTGCATATTTTGGTGCGGTCCAAACTGTTTTAATCCCGAAATTTTGACTCACATTCAAACTGATTTTAAAAATAAATGTATATCAATATAAAATCCAACAAATTCTCCACGCATAAAAATTAATGTAATTTAAAATCTTGAAATGAAAAAAAGATATTTGAAACTAATTGCTGGTTTGATGTGTTTTAAAAATGTACAACCCATTTCTCATTACTGATGGGCCATTTTATCGGCCAGCCGAATGAAATCTCTCCTCGTCTTGAAAGATTTGCAGCCCAACAGGCTTGACAAAGTGACTTGCTTGGCAAATCATAAAAAAACTGGGCTGTGGCCGTGGACCCAGCTGTCAGCCTCTCCATGTATAGTACTCTTCTGATGGAAGTCGTTCCTTGACCACGTTGACCACGCCGCGCGGAGAGCACCATGGCGGTGGACGACGGCGAGGCCTAGGAAGGGGACGACGCGGCAGTGGAAGCCCACGCGGAGAGGAGTACGAGGGTTCACTAGGTCGGCTGCGGTGTGAGGCTGCCGTCACCGCAGGGCCTGGCCAACGGTGGGAATAGTAGGGGGCGGTGAGGCCTCCACGGCAGCACAGCCGACCACGGGAGGCAGGAGCATGCGGCACGACCGGCGCTGCTTTGGGCGGCTAGAGCAAGAAGACCAGAGGTTGAAGAAGCACTACGGCCGTTGGATGGACATCGTACGGTCACTGGATCTAGAATCGTTCATATTGACTAAGTTGACAAAGCCCTCCGTCCCCGTCAACTTTGTTGGCCCACAAGTCATCCTCCCACTATGGTGGGTCCCAGCTAGCAGGGGTATTCATTTTTTTGCGTAATAAGGAGGCACTTCCTTGCGTGCGAAGATATAGCTGGTGGGTTCGACCTGTCAGCGGGGGAAACATTTTTTTAGTCCATTTGGTGGGCTGGGTGAAACAATGATGTAGCATCTATGCAGCCCGTTTAAATCCCATTTGCATTTTTCTCGAAATCCGCGAACTTGCTGGGCTGGGTGAAAATATCATGTTGGGCTAGACGGAGAAATGTTATAAAAACATAAACACATGATTGCACGTCAGTAAAATCTTTGCAAGCTTATGTACGCAATCACTAGGAGTTAACTTGCCAAGTTATATATAAACAATTATTATTATTATTTTGTAAGATATTTCAACTTACGAAATAAAATATCATTTTAATTTGATGAGTTAATAGTACGTGGGGTATTATTATTTTTTAGGCTAGACGTGGGACAGTTGAGTTGGTTCTTGGGGAAAGTACTGGGAGAAAACTCAGTTTACATCGAAAAAGAAAGTGGGAGAAAATTCAGAGACCTGTTGGGTCCACCTAAGGAGGGGAATATGTTGGGAGGAAGGAGATTCAAAGCACGGCAGCCGAGTGAACTAGTTTTTTTACGGACAAGTGAACTAGTTTACATACATAAGTAAATACCCACTAAAAAAGCAATCGGGTTAATGGGTTCTTAAAAGAAATATTACGGACAAAACAGATAATTACGACAGATAGGCTAATGCATGAAACACTCAGATGATAAAGGTGCTTATAAACAGATAAAGTACAACATCTACACCTTCCTAGCACGCTTGATCATGACGCTGCGGCTGTCCATGTACTCGTCGGTTACGGGAAGCAGACACGCCCTCATGTCCAAGATCTGCCTATACATGTCGTAGCATGTGTATGCGTCCTTGGCCGCGTAGGTTATGTAGGCTAGATTCAGAGGTACCTCCCACGTGTTCAGGTCATCTTCTTTCTTGTTGGCGTATCAGGGGTCAATGATGGTCTCAGCGAGGTCAACCACGGAGTCCTTCTCCTGCCCGTTGCTGATGATCTTGTATTGCTTCTAGATGTCGACAAGCTTGTTACACCAGATGGCTGAATCGCCGCGTTCTTCCTTCTCTCCACCGTAGCGAAGGTGCAGTTGGCGCTGCTGATGAAACGGACGAATGCTCCAGAACCTGGTGTAGCCATAGGACTGAGGCGAGGCAGAGCTTCACCGAGTCCGTATCGTTGGTGTACATCACATTCAACTTGGTGCAGCCATAGGATTGAACGGCAAACTCAAAGGTGAACTCTTGCTGAAGTCCATATCCAGTAGGCTCACCCCTCGAATCGCCATTGGAGTCTCTTCGAGTGAACGAGTGTGTAGGCGGCGGCAGCAGTTCGTTTTTCAGCTCCTAGGGAACTGGATTCAACAGTAAGCTGAGTGTGTACGGGCGACAATAGTTATTACCCCTCCCTCGTCCACTGCACGCCCGGCAGAAGATGCACCCTCGGCCACACGTCGGTTCACGAGCGGGTCTGTATTGGTACTGTAATAACAGGAGTTAGTGGTCACTTTACTTAAATTTAATTAGCTCTAATAGAAATTTATACTTAAAACAAGCAATGCATTCGCTCGTTCTATCAGTGCCACAAGATCAACATGCACAACAATTAGAATTATTATTCTCAGGATGCACACGATCAGCACATTTGTCGCACTTTCACAAAGATAATACTACCAAGTTTGAACTGTTTGTTATGGTTGTTGTCCTCTGCATCATCATGCTGTGTTTCCCAGCTTGCAAGATTCAGAACCAACAAATAAGATCCAAATAATAAGTACAACAAAGATGCCTACACATCTCATTGATTCCCAGCTTGTAAGATTCAGAACCAACAAATAAGATCCAAATAATAAGTACAACAAAGATGCCTACACATGGCATTGATTCCCAGCTTGCAAGATTCAGAACCAACAAATAAGATTCAAATAATAAGTACAACAAAGATGCCTACACATCTCACTGATTCCCAGCTTGCAAGATTCAGAACCAACCCATTAGAGCTTTTGATAAAGTGAATATTAGGATTAAATCCATCTTCGCTAGCCATGTCATACAATCGAAGAACTTGGCGAATGCTCTTGACCGTCACAACATCTGTAGTTGAGTATTCCTGTTTGCATAGCACAAATCAGGAGAGCATGATTTCACTTTAATAGTGGCCTCCTTTACTCAACCTGCAACTCCACTCGGATGAAGCCTGCCTGGAGTTCCATGATTCAATTCATGCGCCTTTTTCTGCAGTTCACCTGAAATGAAGCAAATATTGCATCATTCGGCTAGCAAGAAGTACTTGCTCTCATGAGCTGGCAGGTTCTTCTTTAGTAGTTGCACTAATATTGAGGAACATTAAGGTTGGCTGTCCGGCTCATGTAAGGTGCAACTATAATTTTGTTATCCTTTTGTGCAGTTCCACTAAAATAAAGTGCCATTGTGGTGACAGTGACGGCTCATCTTGCAAAGGCTAATAAAATGTTGCACGAGATTACCAGCAGAACTAGACGGAGATTTTGGAAACTCCAATCACCATTTTGTGCAGTTCCACCAAAATTGAGAGATGTTGCCCATGTGACATTTTAGTTAAATTGCACAAGACACTCATTCCAAAAAAAAGTGTTGTGTGCAGTTCACCAAAAGGTCACAATAGCAACAAGGTGAAATGGATATCCCTATCTGCACAAAAATATAGAAAGTAAACAGTTGCTGGTCAATAAGAATATAGGAAACATATACAAAATGAAAAGAAGCATCTTAATTATGTTCATGGAAATCACGCAAGGACAGTAGAAATTTTAAAACGTCAGCAATGCTTCATGTTCCCAGAAGCATTACGATCAACAATGAGATTCCTCAAATATGGGATTACTTTAATGGTGGCATTGCTTGTTACCAGACACAGTAAATCAACAGCAGCTAAAGAGTTGATTTAAGGGCATGGGACCGTGGGGACACCAGGACACTCAGCAGCGTAAAGGAGCAACTTACTTATCATACTAGGGAAAACAGCAGGAGTGCCATTTGTAACACAGTTTAATTGCATCTTATCACTGGAGGCATTAGATTAACAATAACACTAGTTAGACATGTCCCTAAGGTAACAGTGTGATCACTTCATTTTACATGCGCCCTTACATTAACAACAGCAAAAGGTTTGTATAAGGACATGCGACAGTGGACGCATCAGCACAATGTACCTACAAGGAGGCATAAAGTGGTGATGCCGAGTTTGTTCATGCTATGTGAGGGCAGCAAACCTAATCCTGGAGACCTTGTACTATGTGAGGGCAGCAAATCTAATCCTGGAGACCTTTTACTATGTGAGGGCAGCAAATCTAATCCTGGAGACCTTTTACTACGTGAGGGCAGCAAATCTAATCCTGAGACCTTTTACTATGTGAGGGCAGCAAATCTAATCATGAGACCTTTTACTATGTGAGGGCAGCAAATCTAATCCTGGAGACCTTTTACTATGTGATGGTAGCAAATCTAATCCTGGACATACTCTGTTGACTTGTCCACCAGCCGCCACTTCCTATCCTTTTTTCAACCAATAACAGATATGTTCCTTATCCAGTTTGTACTATGTTTTCCCATTATTTCCCTTTTTATCCAAGAGACCGGTTGGGTATCCGGTCTCTACTACTTTCACCATATTATTTCCTCTTTGAATCAAGTCCTAGATTCATGCTACAACTTTCCCCCCTTTCTTCGTTGTTTGAACAAAGTCCTTGATTCGAATGCATGAAGTAGCTTTACCTCTAATAATACTAAAAATTTAGGTGGCTTCGGAAGAGCTGATGGGAGTAGAAAAAGATGCACATGCAAACACGTGGGGAGCTGGGGCAGTAGAGCAAGGCCACTTTCGAAGAACTTATACCTGAGGGTCGTCGGGATGTCGGCGGCGGCAGGTCGGATCTGCGGACAATACGGCAGGGAGGAAGAAGGGTCAGAGGACCTCTCAAGTCGGCGCTGTGTCGAAGAGAACGGCACGGGCAGAGGATCGGGCCCCTCCGGCAGCTGTGGGTTTCCTCCCTCGGTGGCGATGACCGCGTGAACGATGCACCTTTTAGTCCTCTACACACACCGGCCGAAGGGATCCGGCCGGATCTGTGACCAGCGGTGAGCAGAGAGAAAATGTCGCTACCGCTCTCTTGTTTATATCTAGAGAGGATGAGAGAATGAAGAGAGCAACCCTAGTAAAGCAAGCGCTCAGGCCCCTGCGTCCATATATAGTGGAGTGATTATCATTTTTCTCTCCACAACAAGCGTTTCAATTTGTGTACGTGGCATTAAAGAAAAGAAACTCTCTATTTAAGGTGACTACTGTATGACTCCTACTTACTACTACTAGTAGTACTACAGTATTGTTCACTTGTTCTCCCCGCCCCTCCATTCATTGAACAACCCCACGGGTGAATAAACATACAGTACTTACTGTATTTATATAGAACGAACAAGCTCGAACTATTTTCGCGTAGTTAAAAGTTGAGGGCAGGGCTTTTCCCGAGCAGTACGCGCGGCGTTTTCGGGTAGGCGGTTTGACAGAGAGGCGAGGAGGGTGAGCAAGTGGGGCTGTGCGATTTGATGGCGCGTTACTGCTAGAAAGACTTGTGATATGACCACTCACTATAGTCATGAATTACTGGCGCTCCGACCGGGGTGATGCCCCCATTCCGTTCCGCGCTCTAATCTGGTGCATGACACGTCGACCTGGATGCTGGCTCTCCCACATGTCGGAGTAGTAAGAAGGAGCAAAGAATGATGCGGTATATACTAGTACTATACTACTCCCTCCGTTCCTAAATATAAGTCTTTGGAGAGATTTCACTATGGACCACATACGGAGAAAAATGAGTGAATCTACACATAAAATGCATCTATATACATCTGTATGTGGTCCACAGTGAAATATCTACGAAGACTTATATTTAGGAACGGAGGGAGTACTACTCAGGTCGGAGGAGTGCGAACCACGCAGCCCAGTGAACCAGCAGTGCGAACCACGGTAGCCCAGTGAACCAGCAGTGGAAAACAATGTGGTGATATGGGCATAAAAAACAATGTGCTACGATCCACACTATAGCAAGTACGGTAACACTCCTCTTTGTTTGGATCCCTGAGTTAGAGCTAGTTTGGGTTGAAATAGCCTCAAATTATCGAAACAAGAGGGGTTAGTTTGAGCTAGTTTGCTCTAACCCAGCTAAAAAAACTAGCCTGGTGGAGAGGTTCTAATTGGGTTAGTTATCCTTGGGCCCACTAGAAGAGAACTAAAAAAAATCTCCCATTCCCGCACCAGATCGCTCCCCCCCACCTATCACACGACTCCTCTCTGTTCCCCATAGGGTCGCTCGCCCTCTCTCTCCTCCGGCCGCCCTCTCCTTCCGGCCTCCGCCGCCCTACTCCGGCCGCCCTCTCTCTCTGGCCTCCGAAGGTCGCCCCGCTCCCCCTTCACCAGTCGTTTTCCCCCCTCTTTCGCGCGCGGCAGTAGCGCATCTACCAGGGAGGTCGCGAGAGGGGTGAGTTTGTTCGTTCCTTCTCTCTCTCATGACCATATCAGTGATCTTGCTTGCTCTAGCGCTAATTCTGATTTGGAAAAGTAGATCCTGATCAAACATGGTATAGATTTGTGGTGCACGCATGGAATTGTTTGATGCTGCTTGAGGAGGTAATAAATCTGTCTAGAGGCCCAAAGATTCAGGTCACCTTTCTAGGTATTTCAATTTCAGGCTTGCATTATTTCTAGAGGCCCAAAGATTCAGTTCACCTTTCTAGGTATTTCAGTTTCAGGCTTGCATTATTTCTAGAGGCCCAAAGATTCAGTTCACCTTTCTAGGTATTTTAGTTACAGGCTTGCATTATTTCTAGAGGCCCAAAGATTAAGTTCCCAGTCGGCGGCAAGCGGCCCTGCTACCCATGTCGGTGTCGACCTCAACTCGCAAGGGCCAGCGTCGGAGGGGTTCACGGGGCTTGGGCTCTACAGAGCCTTCCTCCAGAGCAACAATGGAGATCTCCTCCCTCTGTGCGTGAGGGGCTCCGGGCTCCCTCCCTATCGTGAATGACTTTCGTGATGAGTTAGCTCATTCTTTGTTTCATGAAGTGTTTTTTTATTTTGTGAAGCTTGATTGACGACTTGTATGTTTAAGTGGGATATCTCATTTGTATGGACAAAGTAAAAATTATCATGTTTTGCATGCTTGATTTGTATAGATGGTTCATTTTTGTCAATTGTGAGCGGGAGGAGGCCACAGAAGAGCCGGCCACACCAAGAGGGTGCTTGGATCCAAGGGACTTATTTTAGTCTGACTAAAAATAGTCTCTTTAAGAGGCTAAAAGTTCCAAGCACCCCTGACTAAAGAGGGGCTAAAACTAGTCTTGAGACTAAAAAAATTTAGTCAGGGGTACCCCTACTAAAATGTGGATTAATCATCTCTCTCCTCATTTAAATCCTCTCCTTTAACACAGGCGAGTTCTGGATTGGAGGGTTTGGAGGATAATAAATGCTCATTAACTTGATTTTAGTCTCTTTAGTATTTGGATCCAAGCATGGGTGAGGCTAGCAAGTTTTAGTCTCACTACTTTTAGTCATGGAACTAAAACATATCCAAGCACCCTCCAAATCTGGCAGGAAATAGGGTCCAAAGTAGTCAAATGATTGAGATAGAGCATTTATTGTCAATCTAACCCTGCCATCCATACACCTCTTTGGTTTAGAGTTAGTTCAGGGTTAGAATCTAACTCTAACCTCTAACTGAGTTAGAGTTCTCCTCGTCTCGGTTCATCTCCATCATACTTTCCCCATTCCTGTGTTTTCAGTATCATGCGAATCAAAGAGGCCTTTTTTGCCGTAAAAATCAAAGAGGCCCTTAGACTGGTTTCGGTCCGGTCATTTTTTATAAACGTGTTATGTCCAAAATTTAATGAACGTGCTCCGGTTTCCACGAAAATAATCCAGTTTCATGTAGTAATCCGTTCATTTATTTATTCTTCTGCGGGGGGTTTGCATGAAATTCGTGAGGTATGAAATGTAAAGTACCCCGGCATATGCTCCGAGTCGTGCATGCACTACGACCCAGATGCTCTATGTCCCACATGTCGGCGAATGTGAGCACGTGGAAATAGCCTAGGAGTACATATAGGAGGATAAATGCGTGAAATAATATGTACTATGAAGCGTAGCCGCGGTTCGAAAAGGAGACCTAAAGTGATGACAGTTATAGGTCGCACGCACCCAACTAGTGGTACTAGACATACGACTAATTTTTCCCTCAAAAAAAAAGAGGCACGAGTGCTCAGTACTCCTATTCTATAAACACGAGTCCCATCTGTCAACAGTGTCCGTGCTACAGCTAGCTCTCCTCCCTCGTTTCTCTCTTCTAATTCTAAACTCGGCCGACGCCCGGTGGGCGGGGTGAGTTTGCTCAACTGCGGCCCCACCTCATAGTGAAAACGTTACGACTGGAATAAAAATGCCATATGCTCCCCCCGTTCATAAATATAAGCCTTTTTAGATACTATTTCAAATGGAATATAGCATATAGATGTATGTAGACATAGTTTAGAGTGTAGATTCACTCATTTTGCTCCGTATGTAGTAGTCACTTGCTGGAATCTTTAGAAAGACTTATATTTGGGAATGAAGGGAGTACTATACTAATAAAACATTAAGGCCACGAGGCGATGTAGTGCTGGTTA
This sequence comes from Triticum aestivum, assembly GCF_018294505.1. Taxonomy (NCBI): domain Eukaryota; kingdom Viridiplantae; phylum Streptophyta; class Magnoliopsida; order Poales; family Poaceae; genus Triticum; species Triticum aestivum. The sequence goes on along the minus strand of NC_057798.1, from coordinate 103,062,754 downwards.
CAGGAGGCAAGAAGAAGAGATGCATCCATCAACGACGTCCACCTCCTCAACTCAGGGCGCCAGCCCACCGAACGGCACCTAAGTAGCAGCGGCTTTCGTGGCCAGGTCGACGTGCTTCTGAACAATGGCGTCCAAAGATTCCAGCCGCTAGAAGAAGGCCAACATCTTTCTATCCTTGCTTGCCCTGTAGTGGCCTATGTAGACGATTTCCTCGTAGACGATGATGTGCAAGTCGACGGTTTCTTGCATGGCGAGGCACTGCGAGGCGAGCGCGGCCTCGAGGTGCACATTCTTCGTCGTGACCTCTGGCACCTGCAGGGCCACCAGGGCTTGAAGAGTTCGTCACCATGGAGGCCGATGAGGGTGGCAGGCAATGAGGAGCCTGGGCGCGCGGGCTGGAGCAGTACGGCAAGGTCGTCCGCGTGCTTCTTGACGGCGGTGAACTTGCGGATGGAGTTGACCATCATGTCGTCCATGCAAGAGGCGAAGCCGACGTCGGCGAGGGCTATGATGCCTGCGGTCGCCAGCACCGTCTAGAAATGCTGCGTGGTACGAGGCCGCAGGCCGGCACCTTGGATGATTTGGCACAGCCGACTGCCGCTCGCGTCCATCGCCTCCATAGGGGCTTGTGGCTTCTAATCACTTGGTCTTGGATTGGAGTGAGCAGTGTTGCGCAGAGACTTGGTAGTAGATGGATTGTAGTGGTGGTGCGCCTTTATTATATGAGAGTCCAAACTCTATTGCATTCACATCGTGCTGGCTCTATTCTACTTCTATGTCACATCCCTAGTTCTATTAATGCCTAGTGCTAGCATCTGGTGTTGCATCATGTTTAAATTTCAGTTAAACCTGAAATGGGGATTGCCTAAACCCTAGCATCAAAAGAATTCACTAGGTTCAACTAAAATTTTCTCAGTGATTCCAAATGGCTTTTAAAAATGTTCATCATTTCTGGATAATGTTGGAAACAATAACCAGAGGTGTTGCACATTTTTTCATGACATGTTTGGGCTCTGAATGAAATCATATAGTATTTGAATTTGGGCATTTAAATGCTAGTACATATTTTAAATGTCCAAATAATCCCAAACTAAAATGTTCCATGCTGGATATATTCCATTTAGTGGCCATGAGAAGTTTGGTGATTTTTGAAAGTGCCTAAGCATTTTTAGAAAAGCCACAAAGTTACAGAAAAATAGAAAAGAGAAAACAATTTAGAAAAGAGAGAGAGAGAACACCTACCTGGGCCACTTACCTGGCCGGCCCACCTGGCAGGCCCAGCACTATGCTGGCCCATGCCAGCCAGCTGCTTCGTCCTCGCCAGGCAGGCACAGAGGTGACGCCGGCGAGCACGAGCTCGCCACGACGCCACCTGCTTGCCGCCCACGCCCCTAGACACCTGGGTGATCTCCACGTCGCCGCCCGACCCCGTGGACACCTCATTCGCCCCCTGCCTCTCTCCCTCGCTCTCTCGCGTGACGCCCGAGGACCACCGTCGCCGTCGTTCGTCACCACCGCAGCCACAGCCACTGCCTCGCCCCACCGATGCTCTCAGAGGCTCCGCCGCCACCTCTTCTCCCTCCTCCCCGAGCTACACGAGCCAGGACGGCCCCAAGACGACGCTTGCGGCCTTCTTCCCCGACCACGGCCGCCGGATGCCGCTGTCCGATTCGTCGTCTCCGCCGCCTCCCCGAGCACGCCGACCTGCTCTTCGAACTCACCATGAGCCCCTGTCCATTTCCCCTCTTTCCCCGTGCCCGTCCGCGCCTTCTAACCACCATGGCTATCGGAGCCGACAGCTCCTCGCCGCTGGTCATGGCGCCACCGCGACTATGGCCGTGCAAGCACGCGCCCGAGCTCACCGATGCACTCGCCGCACTCCTGCGAATCGAACACGACCGTCCACGGCTCCTCTCGTGCCCCGCACCGCCCACACCGTTGTTGCCCGAACTCCGGCCACTGCCTAGCTCGCTGCCGCCGTCGACTCAGGCCGTCCCAGCTGCTGCCGCCACCACCACTAGATGCGCGCAAGCCCCAGCTACGCATAGGACCAAACCACGGTCGATTTGGTCGACCGTGGGCAAAATCTGAGCACCTCCGCCGTCTCTGGCGTCACCGGCGACGAGCCATGGACCATGTCCGGCGAGGTTGACTTGTTTGACCTGGGGTTTGACCCCCCCAGCGTCACTGACGCGTGGGTCATGCCCCTATTTAGTTTAGGTGTGAGTTTAATTAGCACTAATTACACTGACAAGTGGGCCCAGGCTCTAATTAACCTAGGTTAGTGCTAACCTAACGCTAACTAACTCTGTTAGTTAGTTGTTACACTAACATGTGGGTCCCAACTGTCAGGTTTGACCTGGGCTGGCGCCTTTGACCTACTGACATCACCCTGACGCAATGCTGACGCATTAATTCAATTACTAGAATTATTCTTATACAGGAAATTTCAGAAAATAATGCAAACTTCTAAAAATCATATAAAATCAACCGTAGCTCCAAATCAAATAAATTAGATATGAAAAATAATCAGAAAAATCCAATCTATCCATCTGCATAGGTTTCATGCATGTTAGAACACATTAACCTTGCTGTTTAGGTGAAACAAGTTAATGCACTATTATGACCTCTTAAAATGGGTTTGCATTTGAATCTTTGGTTCAAATGGACTCATCTCAATCTGTTCTAGCTTGCATTAGCCAAAACACATTCTTATTGCCATGTCATAGCATGCATCATATTGTGCATTGCATTGATCGTGTTTCTTCTCTGTTTGTCGGTGTTGTTCCCCCCTCGGTAGACGTTGTATCGACGTTGTGATCGTTGACACTGATGAAGACTCAATGCTATCTTCAGAAGTGTCAGGCAAGCAAAAACCCCCTTGTTCATTCCGATACAATCCCACTCTCTCGCTCCTGCTCTCTTTTATTGCATTAGGACAACAACGATTCATCTGTTACTTGCTGCGGTAGCTGAACCCTTTATCCTCTGCATGACCTGTCATTGCCACAGTAAATAGATGAAACCCACTAGCATGAGTAGGAGTTGTTTGAGCCCTGTTGTGCCTACTCATTCATGCTTGTTTGTCATGCCTGCTACTGCTTAGAGTTGAGTCAGGTCTGATTCATCGGGGATGAATCAGAGGTGTGTGAACATGTCCTACTGTGTGTGAGCTAAGTGTGTGAACACGATTTGGTAAAGGTAGCGGTGAGAGGCCATGTAGGAGTACATGGTGGGTTGTCTCATTGAAGCCGTCCTTAGGAACTGAGTTCTGTGTTTGTGATCCATGATTCAGCTACTACCATGCATTGGGCCCTGAAATATGACCCCGCTCGACTTCTTAATCACCCTTGTCCTCTGTCCAGGAGTTGCAAGTAGTTTCTGGTGTTTGTAGTATGCTGGAGGCCGTGGGCAGCGCTGACCCGAGGGGTGGGCTGTGATGCGGTAGGCACGTGGCACGGTGTACCGGGCGCCCGTTTGGTGTCTCGGAACCCTGCACACATCGTTCGGGGCTGTATGTGGAAACTCCGGCCGGACTCCTGCGGGATGGAACCTGAATAGGCGATAAACCTGGACTAGAGACTTGAGTGTTTAGGTAGGTCGTGGTCTACACCCACGTCGGCTTTCGCTTGAAGTCTGCCGAGCACATGTCGTGTGCAGACGCTAAGTGGTGGAAACATGTATGAAGAAGTACACCCCTGCAGGGTTAACATCATCTATTCGAATAGCCGTGTCCGCGGTAAAGGACTTCTGGGTTGCCTATAACAGTTCATAGACAAGTGAAAGTGGATACTCTAAAATACGCAAGATAAGCGTGAGTGCTATGGATGGCGTTCTCGTAGGGAGACGGGAGCGGATCCATAGTGGTGTATTGATATGGTGAATATGTGGACTCGTGTGCGCCACCTCAAAGAGTCGCTTGCAGTCGTAGTTCAGGATAGCCACCGAGTCAAAGCTGGCTTGCTGCAGTTAAACCCCACCATCCCCTTTGTTGATAATGATGCATATGTAGTTAGTTCTGATGTAAGTCTTGCTGGGTACATTTGTACTCACGTTTGCCTATTTTATGTTTTGCAGAGAGACTTCAGTCTCACTAGTAGTTCCACGTGGACTTCGACGTTTAGCTTGTTACCTCAGCTACGATCTTGTGCCCTCGGCAGGATCTTGGTAGATAGTCAGGCTTCTCAGCCTTTTTCATTTGTAGATGTCTGTACTCAGACATGTTAAGCTTCCGCTTGTGCTTTGACTTGTATGCTCTGAATGCTGGGTCGATGAGACCCATGTTTGTAATATCTCGCTCCTCGGAGCCTATTGAATAAATACTTGAGTTGTAGAGTCATGTTGTGATGCCATGTTGTATTTGCACATATCGAGCATATTGTGTGTATGTTATTGAAATGCTTGGTATGTGTGGGATCTGACTATCTAGTTGTTTATCCTTAGTAGCCTCTCTTACCGGGAAATGTCTCCTAGTGCTTCCACTGAGCCATGGTAGCTTGCTACTGCTCCGGAACACTTAGGCTGGCCGGCATGTGTCCTTCTTCGTTCCTGTGTCTGTCCCTTCGGGGAAATGTCACGCGATGAATACCGGAGTCCTGTTAGCCGCTACAGCCCGGTTTACCGGAGTCCTGCTAGCCCAGTGCTACAGCCCGGATTCACTCGCTGATGACCGACACGTTCGATGTTGGGTCATGGATGCCTGTCCCTATAAGTCTGTGCCACTTTGGGTTTACGACTAGCCATGTCAGCCCGGGCTCCTTATCATATGGATGCTAGCGACACTATCATATACGTGTGCCAAAAGGCGCAAACGGTCCCGGGCAAAGGTAAGGCGACACCCGTGGGAATACCGTGCATGAGGACGCAAAGTGATATGAGGTGTTACATGCTAGATCGATGTGGTATTGAGTTGGGGTCCTGAAAGCTTTGGTATCAGAGCTTGACTGCCTGTAGGATTACCAAGCCAAACTGGTCGAAGTTGAGTCCAGAAATTCTTTAGTTATATAAGGGAATTGATTGTGGGTTGGAACATAAGGCTCTTTTTACTTCTTTACCTCATGCCCTTCTGATCTGAGTCATCTTATCTTTCTACGGGGTTAAGGAACTAGGCTTTCTCTTTTTCTATCAGGATCACGTGTTACTAATCCATAGACTTATAGGATTGATGTATTTAAGCCTTTGTTCAGTTTCTACTACCTCTGTATGTTAACTATTGATCTCGAAACCTTGATATTGTTCCTCTGAGTGGTTATGCCACCATTTTTGTAGCATGTCTCCAATATTTTTGAGCATTTACAGCCGTTATGTTGTCCGAGTCATCCCAGGTTTCTAAACAGTCTGATGCATTTGCAAATCCCTTCTTCCCGTTCCCGATGTCCCTTTGGTCAAATTAATCACATTAATCGGTGAGTTGAGGTACTCTGTTGCCTTGACATATATGCTGGAGTTATTATTATGACCTAGGTGTCTTAGAGTGCCACCTAGTAATCGAACCATGTTTTGCGTTCCGAGTGTGATGATTCTGGCCATTATTCTCGAAAGCATCCTGTGATGCCATTTAGTTAGTAGGCTCCTTGGCTTTTGAACCCGAGATTCACCCCACTTACCTCATGTTGATAGTGTTTGCTAGTTCCTTTAGGAAATTAGTAACCTTTGCATTAGTCCTCGAGGTCCGTGGTATTCCCTTCTTCCAAATACTATGAACCACTTACGGCAGATGTTTGTTGGATCAAAAGATCACAATAGGAGTGCTCTCGATGGGTTCTCCATTCTATATTGCGACTCTGCCAGTTCTACTTTTCTGCATGGGTTGTCCAGAAGAAATTGTTGAACTCGGTTCGACATACTAATCTATGCATCCACAACTCAGAAAACATATGTTCCTTTGAGTTGCCCTCTTTAGTTGTCCTCTGACCTTCGTCTATCAATTGATAGTCAAGAGTATGCGTGCATTCGTTTATCGATGCCTATTACTCATGTGGTCCGTCAAGCCATTCTATTCTGGAATGACTAGGAGAAACAAACTCAGAACCTCATCCTTTCCCAGGATTGGGTCAAAGTAGTTGTGCTTCGCAGATCAAATTGCTAATCCAACTTTTGTTCTGCTCTACCTTGCAGTATTACCATCTTTATATTAAGATTGTCTTGGGAATTGCACACCAGCCTACGAACTCTTGGTACAGTGATACTTCTCGCCCTCATTATTCATTTCTCGGTCCCCGTGTTGTTGCAACCGAAATACCGACAAGTGAATCATGATGTGTGAAATCTATACTCCTAGCAATTTGTTGCTTGGTAGTTAAAGGACTGTAGCTTCATTCTTAGTATATTGATTATTGAATCATCACTCTAGGATTGATCATGCTACCTAGTCCATTTTCCAAGGAGCACTCTTCGATCAATGAGTTAGGATTGTGTCAAACCCTCGCTCTTTTGATCATATCATCTTGCCCTTAAAAGCAAGTGTTCTCGAGCTTAGTAACATATCGGTGGTTCATGATTTTCTGAATATCTTCTCAGAAGTATCACCAGGTCGTCACCTGACCGCTATGTTGAGTTCGTGATCAAGTTGGTTTGTTCCTGTAAACCACCCCTTCTCCAAGAATTTGTGTTGGGTACCCCTGAGCTCGTTGGTTAAGCTGAACAACAACTTTGAGAGTTGGAAGATGAAAGCTTGTCCGACTTAGTTCATTTTAAGGGATATCTTGTGTGTGTGTTGAAGATAGATGATATCTTCCTTGATTGAACCTCGTGGTCAATTATTGGATCTATTGTCTTGCCAAAACTTTGATTTGAGTATGGGTTATCCCCAAATCAAATCAAAACCAACGATGTTCTTAATGTTGTCTTGCTCGTGGTTGATCCCTCAAGCATACACCATTATATCCTTGGGTCTGACCAATGCTATCACTTGTTCACATAATTATGGAATTCCACTTATATGGAAACCTGGATGAATTGTTGTTCAACCCATCAGCAACAATTTTATCTTCCCCATGATTCGTGCAGAACATCCAGCTAGTATTGGGAATTTTTATAAGCATTATCTTCATGACCCGTTCGTGAAGTATATGTTCGGATGAAAGAAGTGACTTCCTCTAATTCATGTGCATGTGATGCTAGTTGCCGCCGTGAATTCGAGAAAGCATGTTTTTACCTCCTCTGGAATCATCCCAAGTCAGTTATGCACATGTGAAGTATTCTGTGGTCTGTTAGACTGATCATCTTCATTCCATATGAATTTTGTAGCACACTAAGCCACTGACTGACTTGTTCAAGAAAAAGGAGTTGTTGTGCTATCCTAGGTCATGCACAAGATTCCGATATCCTCAATGATGGTTCCGCACCAGAACTCGGTAGTGTTTTATTATAAGACTACTATGTGGTCATGCTTGTCTGCGACAGCATGTTCACATGTATGTAGAAGAAATGACTTATGTTTTGGAGTTACTATCGTAGTTCATTTTCCCGAGAATCTCGCAACGTCATCTCGTCGATTTGTGTTGCAAACTATCATTTTTCTTTCCCGACTCGATGAGTCTGGATTATTCTGACATCAACCAAATCTGAATCCCAGGCAGATATGATGGTTGGAACGTTTCCCAAGAACTTTCATGTTGGTCTCTCTGTAACCAGGTAAAGTGGATGTCGTGGCCAACACACCCAACCGGAAGACCCATTATTGTAGTATCTTGATTGAGGAAGTTGGCCACCTCCCCATGAGGATTTCGTAGGACTTACCTCCATAGTTATTCCTAATGGATTCTTGTGCTCCCGAAGTCCGACCTTTTACTTGATACTCTAGCTATCAAACCATTCTAATAAATGGATTACGCTAGCACATCAAGGAGAACATTAGAAGCGGAGCGCTAAATGTCTCTCGGTCGATCATCTAGATTTTGATCCCTTGGCCTCGCTAAGGTGAAATCTGAGAAGGTGTTATCTTCTTTGCATATGCATCATCCATCACCATTCATCATGGTAGTAGGTTGTGTTGCCAGGATCCTTGACACGGATATTGGTAAAACCTTGATGATTATGGAAATGCTCAAGTTCTTGAAAGCACGCACAAGCACCAGGTGTTATCATCAACACTAACTGGGATTGCTCCCAGTTTCTTTTGTTATGCTATAACCTTTCAACAGTGGGCTCACTCTCTACTGTTGAGCCTCTCCCCAGTTACCAGAATCATTCCCATCATTTGCATGTTGTTCCCAGCTTGCACCGCCATCGTGCCACCCTACTCTGGATTACCCTTCTCAGTAATTACCGATTAGGATCATTTTCAAAAGTGGTCCTACCATGGGTCTCATCCATTTTCGGTGATAAGCAAAATCATCCCTTGTGTTGTCTTCAACAAGGTAATCCACATCATCCATACTGGTCCGGGTATGTCATTCCACCGAACTCCTCCAAATGATCGATTTTGATTTGCCTTAAGCTGGTATAAAGAATTCCAATGATCTTGGAATCAAAGGTAATTCTTTTTGCCACTTAAGGGGATATTTCTACGAGTCACCCTCCTCCAAGATGTCTCGTTATGGTATCATGGCAACCCAAGTTCTCGCTACGTTGACAACCGTTCACCACCTTCTTAAGCGTGAAATTGTTGTCTACCTAGTGAACCTTCGTCATCTGCTTCACTCCATTCCTTTAGATGTGTGCTTCGCGTATCAGCTCGTGAGATGTTTCTATGTCTCATTCCGTGAGTGGATCCTGAGTTGCTCGACCTTCAAGAAGATCAATCCTTGTAGAGTTTCTTTTTCCTCTCGTTGTCATGTTGGTAGGAGTTCCTGGAGCAAGACATCGAGACAATGATGGTGATCGAATCAACGTTCATTTGAAGTGCAACCTGGATCGTGAAGATTGTGTTAGTTTGCGCTCCCCTTTCATCTTACCCTACGATTGAATCTCGGGACGAGATTCTTGTTCAGTGGGGGTGAGTTGTCACATCCCTAGTTCTATTAATGCCTAGTGCTAGCATCTGGTGTTGCATCATGTTTAAATTTCAGTTAAACCTGAAATGGGGATTGCCTAAACCCTAGCATCAAAAGAATTCACTAGGTTCAACTAAAATTTTCTCAGTGATTCCAAATGGCTTTTAAAAATGTTCATCATTTCTGGATAATGTTGGAAACAATAACCAGAGGTGTTGCACATTTTTCCATGACATATTTGGGCTCTGAATTAAATCATATAGTATTTGAATTTGGGCATTTAAATGCTAGTACATATTTTAAATGTCCAAATAATCCCAAACTAAAATGTTCCATGCTGGATATATTCCATTTAGTGGCCATGAGCAGTTTGGTGATTTTTGAAAGTGCCTAAGCATTTTTAGGAAAGCCACAAAGTTACAGAAAAATAGAAAAGAGAAAACAATTTAGAAAAGAGAGAGAGAGAACACCTACCTGGCCGGCCCACCTGGCAGGCCCAGCATTGTGCTGGCCCATGCCAGCCAGCTGCTTCGTCCTCGCCAGGCAGGCACAGAGGTGACGCCGGCGAGCACGAGCTCGCCACGACGCCACCTGCTTGCCGCCCACGCCCCTGGACACCTGGGTGATCTCCATGTCGCCGCCCCGACCCCGTGGACACCTCATTCGCCCCCCTGCCTCTCTCCCTCGCTCTCTCGCGCGATGCCCGAGGACCACCGTCGCCGTCGTTCGTCACCACCGTAGCCACAGCCACTGCCTCGCCCCGCCAATGCTCTCAGAGGCTCCGCCGCCACCTCTTCTCCCTCCTCTCCGAGCTACACGTGCCAGGACAGCCCCAAGACAACGCTTGCGGCCTTCTTCCCCGACCACGGACGCCGGATGCCGCCGTCCGATTCGCCGTCTCCGCTGCCTCCCCGAACACGCCGACCTGCTCTTCGAACTCACCGTGAGCCCCTTTCCATTTCCCCTCTCTCCCCGTGCCCGTCCGCGCCTTCTAACCACCATGGCTGTCGGAGCCGACAGCTCCTCGCCGCCGATCATGGCGCCACTACGACTATGGCCGTGCAAGCACGCGCCCGAGCTCACCGCTGCACTCGCCACACTCATGCGAGTCGAACACGACCGTCCATGGCTCCTCCCGTGCCCCGCACCGCTCACACCGTTGTTGCCCGAACTCCGGCCGCCGCCTAGCTCGCTGCCGCTGTCGACTCAGGTCGTCCCAACTGCTGCCGCCACCACCACTAGATGCGCGCGAGCCCCAGCTACGTATAGGACCAAACCACGGTCGATTTGGTCGACCGTGGGCAAAATCCGAGCACCTCCGCCGTCTCTGGCGTTGCCGGCGACGAGCCGTGGACCAAGTCCGGCGAGGTTGACTCGTTTGACCTGGGGTTTGACCCCCCAGGGTCACTGACGCGTGGGCCATGCCCCTATTTAGTTTAGGTGTGAGTTTAATTAGCACTAATTAACTTAGTTAATTAGTTGACTCACTGACAAGTGGGCCAGGCTCTAATTAACCTAGGTTAGTGCTAATGTAACGCTAACTAACTCTGTTAGTTAGTTGTTACACTGACATGTGGGTCCCAGCCGTCAGGTTTGACCTGGGCTGGCGCCTTTGACCTGCTGATGTCACCTGATGCAATGCTGACGCATTAATTCAATTATTGGAATTATTCTTATTCAGGAATTCAGAAAATAATGCAAACTTCTAAAAATCATATAAATCAACCGTAGCTCCAAATCAAATAAATTATATATGAAAAATGATCAGAAAAATCCAATCTATCCATCTGCACTGGTTTTATGCATGTTAGAACACATTAACCTTGCTGTTTAGGTGAAACGAGTTAATGCACTATTATGACCTCTTAAAATGGGTTTGCATTTGAATCTTTGGTTCAAATGGACTCATCTCAATCTGTTCTAGCTTGCATTAGCCAAAACACATTCTTATTGCCATGTCATAGCATGCATCATATTGTGCATTGCATTGATCGTGTTTCTTCTCTGTTTGTCGGTGTTGTTCCCCCTCGGTAGACGTTGTATCGACGTTGTGATCGTTGACACTGATGAAGACTCAATGCTATCTTCAGAAGTGCCAGGCAAGCAAAACCCCCTTGTTCATTCCGATACAATCCTACTCTCTCGCTCCTTCTCTCTTTTATTGCATTAGGACAACAACGATTCATATGTTACTTGCTGCGGTAGCTGAACCCCTTTATCCTTTGCATGACCTGTCATTGCCACAGTAAATAGATGAAACCCACTAGCATGAGTAGGAGTTGTTTGAGCCCTGTTGTGCCTACTCATTCATGCTTGTTTGTCATGCCTGCTACTGCTTAGAGTTGAGTCAGGTCTGATTCATCGGGGATGAATCAGAGGTGTGTGAACATGTCCTACTGTGTGTGAGCTAAGTGTGTGAACACGATTTGGTAAAGGTAGCGGTGAGAGGCCATGTAGGAGTACATGGTGGGTTGTCTCATTGAAGCCGTCCTTAGGAACTGAGTTCTGTGTTTGTGATCCATGAAACAGCTACTACCATGCATTGGGCCCTGAAATATGACCCCGCTCGACTTCTTAATCACCCTTGTCCTCTGTCCAGGAGTTGCAAGTAGTTTCTGGTGTTTGTAGTATGCTGGAGGCCGTGGGCAGCGCTGACCCGAGGGGTGGGCTGTGATGCGGTAGGCACGTGGCACGGTGTATCCGGGCGCCCGTTTGGTGTCTCGGGAACCCTGTACACATCGTTCGGGGCCGTATGTGGAAACTCGGCCGGACTCCCTGCGGATGGAACCTGAATAGGCGATAAACCTGGACTAGAGACTTGAGTGTTTAGGTAGGTCGTGGTCTACACCCACGTCGGCTATTGCTTGAAGTCTGCCGAGCACATGTCGTGTGCAGACGCTAAGTGGTGGAAACATGTATGAAGAAGTACACCCCTGCAGGGTTAACATCATCTATTCGAATAGCCGTGTCCGCGGTAAAGGACTTCTGGGTTGCCTATAACAGTTCATAGACAAGTGAAAGTGGATACTCTAAAATACGCAAGATAAGCGTGAGTGCTATGGATGGCGTTCTCGTAGGGAGACGGGAGCGGATCCATAGTGGTGTATTGGTTGGTGAATATGTGGACTCGTGTGCGCCACCTCAAAGAGTTACTTGCAGTCGTAGTTCAGGATAGCCACCGAGTCAAAGCTGGCTTGCTGCAGTTAAACCCCACCATCCCCTTTGTTGATAATGATGCATATGTAGTTAGTTCTGATGTAAGTCTTGCTGGGTACATTTGTACTCACGTTTGCCTATTTTATGTTTTTGCAGAGAGACTTCAGTCTCACTAGTAGTTCCACGTGGACTTCGACGTTTAGCTTGTTACCTCAGCTACGATCTTGTGCCCTCGGCAGGATCTGGTAGATAGTCAGGCTTCTCAGCCTTTTTCATTTGTAGATGTCTGTACTCAGACATGTTAAGCTTCCGCTTGTGCTTTGACTTGTATGCTCTGAATGCTGGGTCGAGAGACCCATGTTTGTAATATCTCGCTCCTCGGAGCCTATTGAATAAATACTTGAGTTGTAGAGTCATGTTGTGATGCCATGTTGTATTTGCACATATCGAGCATATTGTGTGTATGTTATTGAAATGCTTGGTATGTGTGGGATCTGACTATCTAGTTGTTTATCCTTAGTAGCCTCTCTTACCGGGAAATGTCTCCTAGTGCTTCCACTGAGCCATGGTAGCTTGCTACTGCTCCGGAACACTTAGGCTGGCCGGCATGTGTCCTTCTTCGTTCCTGTGTCTGTCCCTTCGGGGAAATGTCACGCGATGAATACCGGAGTCCTGTTAGCCCGCTACAGCCCGGTTTACCGGAGTCCTGCTAGCCCAGTGCTACAGCCTGGATTCACTCGCTGATGACCGACACGTTCGATGTTGGGTCATGTATGCCTGTCCCTGTAAGTTTGTGCCACTTTGGGTTTACGACTAGCCATGTCAGCCCGGGCTCCTTATCATATGGATGCTAGCGACACTATCATATACGTGTGCCAAAAGGCGCAAACGGTCCCGGGCAAAGGTAAGGCGACACTCGTGGGAATACCGTGTGTGAGGCCGCAAAGTGATATGAGGTGTTACATGCTAGATCGATGTGGTATTGAGTCGGGGTCCTGACATTCTCCAATTAATTCCCTCTGCATGTAATTGAGGATGCATCATTGACCGTTCAATGTCTCGGGAACCGCTACCCTCTCCCTCCTTGGCATTCAAGCACCTATGGACCCGTCGACGACGAGGTGCCTATGGTGACTTCGTAAATTTCAAGATGATAGTACGGTGCGTGTGTGCGTTCATAGGGGTGAGTGTATGCGCGTGTATATGAGCGCTTGCGTCTGTACTGTGTAAAAAAACGTAAATGCATGTCAAAAAGAGACTAGTCAGTATACTCAATATTGTGCACCTCGGAGAGGAAAACGATAGAACTAGTATGTACTCCCTCCGTTCCATAATATAAGAACGTTTTTGACACTAGTGTAGTGTCAAAAACACTCTTATATTATGGGACGGAGGGAGTATTTATTTACGGTGCAGATTCACTCATTTTGCTCCATATGTACTACGTCTCGGTGTAGTCTAGTCACTTGTTGAAATCTCTAGAAGGGCAAATACTCCTTTCTGGTTTACAGGGCTATACTAGCAAGTAGTTGTACGTACTAGTACAATAGTGGGCTCACATAGCAATTTTGTCTCATGCAAGAGCTTGGCTATATGCGTGCTCCAATGTTCGCAACTGCAACGTTCGGTTTGCGCTTGGCTCTTCGCCTCTTCAAGAAGATGAACAATGATGTTACTACTACTGCTTCTACAGTGTCGAATCCACTTCTGCATGTCCATCCACCGCGAGCGGGACGGGTAGCTTGTTGTAGAAGTACTACTAAGTAAAAGCCTGTCCTCATTTGTGAGCAACCGCGCGCATGGGTGAGGGAGAAGGCGTGTAGTAAAATCAGGCTTCTCCTCGTTGTACGAGTTGACGCGACGCATCATAGCACTGGCCCCACATGCTTGCCTCTAAACTTGGCTGAAAGACCCACAGTGTACAATATATTTGCTGCAATCTCTAACATTTACCCACCACAAATTAAAATATATGTGGCCGTATGCATCGTTCTGATGCAGAGGCCGGGGAGTCCCCCCTTTTCGAAGAAAAAAACAAATAAAATTATATATTCCTGTCTTGACCAGATGAGCGTGCAAACTACAATCACCAGGGCGTCAGGTAGGGCCAGAAGACTATTTTAATTATTATTATTTAAAACTTTGAGACGGCCACATAGCATGGAGCCAACCCTAGCGATTTTAAGCTAACAGGCACGGTACATGCTATCCTCTACACATGAAACTGCCACACGAGCGTCCGGGCTGCGCTTGGCTCTTCGCCTCTTGAGGAAGTCGAACAATGATGGAGTACTACTGCACTGGAGGAGTACTACAGTACACTTCTGGCCATCTGACACCAATTGAACTGCTGCATGTCCACGTCGTGCGGGAGGGAGAGCGTGTAGCGAAAGCTTCTCCTAGTCTTGCCAGCCACCACGCTCATGGGCGAGGGAGGGACGCTCTTGACTTTGCATGTATGACAGGTGGGCCTGACAGGTGTGTGGCCAACTTGTCATACAGCCAAAGGCAGGTGCAGTTAAGTCGGTGAGGGAGAGGATAATCAAACTTCTCGTTGATGTACGAGTTGACACGACACATCAAAGCACTGCACTCGATATATTTCAATAATTTGTGTTTACCGATGCATTAATTACAACGCATGCATGCATGCCGTGACTCTCCTTTTGATACTTGCATGTGTTGATTTAATGCACCTTGAAGTAGTATAAAATATGTGACGGTAAAGCTTTGTAATACCCTGGCCCAAGTCGAGAGATGGTTATGCACGAGGAGGGCGAGGTCATGCAGACCGAACAGGACCCGGCGATGGAGCTCTCTAAGGTCACGATGGACCTCACCGTGCTCCACTGCCCCTTGTGCCTCCGCCCCTTGATGCCTCCAGTGTATGAGGTTCGAATACACCTCGTCCGTTCGGCTGATTGAGCAAGGTGCAAGTTTCTTGATTGATGTGTTGTTTGATTGATTTCTGCAGTGCAAGGGAAGGCACCTGGCCTGCGCGGACTGCCGCGTCGAGCGCCCCGGGAACCATCGGCAGTGCCAGAAGTGTGAGCGCAGCGGTGGCTTCGACGTGCGGAACACGGCGGTGGACTCCGTCCTTTCGTCGGTGAGGGTGGAGTGCCCGCACGAAGGCTGTGGGCTCTATGTCACTTACCGCAAGCTCGCCGATCACCAGAGCGTGTGTTCGATCGTGCCCTGCAAATGCCCCGTGCCCGTCTGTGGCTACGAAGGCCCGCCAGCGGCGCTCTACCACCATATCAGCATCGCGCATCCCATGCCCGTGCACATGATCCAGTACGGCAAGGTGCTCCAGCTGCAAGTGCCACTGTCGGAGCCACGGCTCTTGCTGTTCGCGGAGGAGGACCGCCGCGCATTTTTCTTGGTCGGCGGCATGCTCGACATCGGCGCGCCTATAATCGTGTCGGGCGTCTGCATCAGAGCGGGGGCGTCCCCAATGCCGCACTACGTGGCCAAGCTGTGGGCGGACGGCCCGTCGGGGGAGCCCAAAGGCACGACCGACACCACCAAGGTCGAAATGGAGGTGACAAGCAGCAAGGATCCCGGCGACGTCGACGTATAGGAGCTGACCTTCTTGACAATTCCGCCCAAGCTGCTGGCCAGGGCTAAGCTTGTGTTCCTCCACATTCAGATTGACAAGCTCACGTCCTAAATGTTTCTACAGTGCCTTCTGTTTATCTTAGTAATATGCTAATATAGGGATTACCTTGGTCTACTTTAGCTTAAGAAATGGTGGGTTTTGGTGGCGATAAAAAATTATGTTTATCAATGCATTAATTGCAATGCATGCATGCATAAAGTACATGCATTGGTCAATTTTCTCTTAATACTTGCATGCAATGATTTAATGCACCTTGGAATCTGAACATGTGTTGGGGAACAACCAAATTGAGCCTTATAAAATGGAAAAACTAAAATTTTGAGATAAGCCCTATAAAACCGGAAAGGAGGGAGTAGAAAAAGAAGTACTCCATCCGGGAATAGTGCCGCACTTCGAAACTTGAACCGTCAATAAATTTTGAGCTTGCATCTCCTCACATTCCAAATTACTCCACGCTATATTGGATTGCAAACATGTTCACACCAATCACAACCTAAACGGTTTCCCACTTAGGAGCGTATTAGTACTCGGTTATAAATACTAGTATGCCAAGATGACTGCGCATTCCTCCTCAACTCCTCATCCACAAAAACAAACAAGCCATTCAGCATCCTTCCCTTGCGTCTGCCATGGCCAGCGTGAGTTCTGGGTCGAGAGATTGCCACCAGGGAGAGGCGAGCATGGAAGCGGAAGCACGAGAGATGTCCTGCCTCGCTGTGAGAGCAGCCGACATGTCCCGCCGCACGGAAGTAGCAGCATAGAGGTCCCGCCGCACCGTCGATGCAGCAGACTGGTCCTGCCGCACCGCAGAAGCAGCAGAGATGTCCCGCCGCACCACGAATGCGGTAGATATATCCCGCTGCACTGCGGCGGCCTGGGAAAATTTCTCGCGGGCAGGCGACGACTGTTACAGGCGCATGCATGCGATCGTCCATAGCCAGATGGAGCAAATCTCCGGCTGGGCGAGGTTGCAGTATGACATGAAAGCCTCGTTTGAACAGGCTATCGGCGTACTAAGGGAGGGCAATGAGAGGCTCCGGGCCGAGCGTGACCTACTGAGGGAGAAGATCATCCGAAGTGCAGACCAGCAGGAGGAGACCAGTGCCTTGTTGAAGAGGACCGGCGTCATCGAAACTTATGGACGAGAATGACATGCTCCGCAACGAGCGCCAAAGGCTGGTGGAGGAATCCGTGGATGTTCTCAAGCAGCGTCTTGAGGACACGAAAGAGCTCATCGCCGCTCGCCGCGGAGACTAGTTCCCGCGGCCTGTAGCAACGCATCAAGAAAGTAGAGATCAGCGAGCCAGATCCTTGTCTTCCTTCTTATTTTGCCCTTGTGTATTTCGGGCGTAGCCGCATGTGGATTTTTTAATTGTCTTTCTAATTATGTAAGACAATTAATCGTCCTTATCTTTCTGTGGAAGATCAATATTGCAAGGCTGGAATGAAGAAAACTCTTGATGTGTCGACCCTGGCGTTGTTGTTCATCTAGTTGTTGCTGGGCTTCCTTCAGTTTCCTGGTTTCTTTTGATGTAATAATCGGTTTAGGATGTGGATTGTGTCGTCGGTTGTGAAATTTTGGGTTCTAGCGCGGATGTTTGGCCTTTGTTGGCCTCTTGGGATGTTGCGATTTCAATCTGGTAGCTTTTAGTCCTTCGTGTTAGGCTGGAGTTGTACTGAACTTCTTGTGAATTGTGGTGGTTTTCAGTAAAGAAAATCCGAAGGGACAAGCCCTTCTTTGATCAAAAAAATTAATCGTCCTTATATATTCATCAGTCTTGCTATAAGTTGCAGTAGATGCTATATAGGTCCATCGGATCTTACATCAAAATCAGTGCTTTTAGATTTTCTTTTTTCTCTCTTAAATCTCAGTCGAGTGAGACATAGCCACGCCATTAAACAGAGGCTCGGGCGCCATTAATGGAGACCTTGGGAGAGAGGTGGACGGCAGATGGAGGTCAAGGGGCTCTCCTCCCGATAAGCATGCGCAGGGATCTGATTGCATGCCTCTCGTACTCAAATAGCTACCCTGCATGGTGCCTCCTAGCTAATAAAAAATGGGGACGCGTGGCGGCACGTAAATGGTACTAGTAAGTAGAACGCCCACGGTTTCAACAATACTTGTGTTTCCGATTGTAACGTGACAGCACTTGTTCCAAAATGACTTTATTGATTGTTAATGTGTGCACCTTCGCAAATCGGACTGCAAATTTACCGCAGCATGTTGGTGCCATGTCATGGCACCAAGCCAAGTTTCATTATTTTCATGCATGTTTTGGATTTACAGGAATTAAAAAACTAAGTTTCTCAATGTTTCCAACCCAGCCACGATGCCCAGAATTTTGAATTTCATTCCCATTTCTTGCATGTAACCTAGAAACTTACCCGAGGACACACATGTGATTTTTCAACCAACTTTGGTGCACTGGAACATGTGCTTGTATTTCAAATTTTAATTATGCACACAAAGGTGACACGTTCCCTCCCAGAACCACGAGCCTTCTTGAGAGAAGCTCCGATTTGCAAGAAGATTATACCAAAATTTGTTCCTATTCAGCCAATTTTTTTTACCACGGCATGGTACTACCATGACATGACACCATGCCAAGTTTCATGATTTTAAAACCAAGTCTCTCAATGTTCTAGACCGAGCCACGATGCCCAGATGTTTGAATTTGATTCTCATTTTTTGTATGGGACCTAGAAATTCACCCGAGGACACAAATGTGATTTTTCAACCAACTTTGGTGCACGGGAGCATGTGCTTGTAGTTCAAATTTGAATTATGCACATTAAATGACCAAAAACTCAATTAATGTGTAAATAAGGCCAAACGAAGCCGGAATAATTCCAAAATTTAACAGGGCACTCATGTAGTTCTATGTTGCCTTTGTAAATAAACTCAAGGGGGACAACGTATATCGTTTCGCACTCAAAGGTGGCACGTTCCCTCTCAGAACCACGAGCATTCTTGAGAGAAGCTTGGGTTTGCAAGAAGCTTATACCAAAATCTGTTCCTATTCGGCCAATTTTTTTACCATAACATGGTAGTACCATGACATGACATCCATGCCAAGTTTCATGATTTTCAAACGTGTTTTGGATTTACAAGAATTTTAAAACCAAGTTTCTCAATGTTCTTGGCCGAGCCACGATGCCCAGATGTTTTAATTTTATTCTCATTTCTTGCATGGGACCTAGAAATTCACCCGAGGACACAAATGTGATTTTTCAACCAACTTTGGTGCATGAGAGCATGTGCTTGTAGTTCAAATTTGACTTATGCACATTAAATGACCAGAAACTCAATTAATGTATAAAAAACAACAAACGAACCCGGAATAATTCCAAAATTTAACAAGGCGCTAATGTAGTTCTATGTTGTCTTTGTTAAGAAACTCAAGGGGGGCAGCGTATATCGTTTCACACTCAAAGGTGGCACATTCCCTCTTAGAACCACGAGCTTCCAAATCGGCCCAATTTTTTACCACAACATGTTAGTGCCATGACATGACACCATGCCAAGTTTCATGATTTCTAGGTGAGTTTTGGATTTACATGAATTTAAAATCAGAGTTTCTCGATGTTCTCGGTCGAGTCATGACGCCCAGATGTTTGAATTTCATTCTCATTTCTTCCATGGGACCTAGAAATTCAACCAAGGACACACATGTGATTTTTTAACCCACTTTGGTGCATCGGAGCATGTGCATGCAATTCATATTTAGATTATGCACATTAAAAGTTCAGAAACTCAATTAATGTATAAAAAGGCCAAATGAACCCAAAATAATTCCAAAATTTAACAGGGCACTCATATAGTTCTATGTTGCCTCTGTAAATAAAATCAGGGGGAGGTAGCCTATATCATTTCGCACACAAAGGTGACACGTTCCCTGTCGGACCCACGAGGCTTGTTGAGAGAATCTCCAGTTTTGCAAGAGGCTTATATGAAAACTTGTCCCAATTTAGCCAAAAATTATACGTATGAAAACAAGGTTTAGATTATCCCAAACATCTCGCTACCTAGACCAATAATGTACTATGATTTGAATTCAACATAAAATGGATACAAATATTTGAATTGGAGAGCGTATGGTACATGTAGTTCATAGTGAAATATGATTACTGCTATATGTATGTTTTTTGTTATCAAGATAATATTTAAATTATTGTATAACTTGACAACAATCATATTCAAATAAGGAAAATTGGTTCAAATTTAGTCCATATGGTAGAAGACAATATATATGTTCACATGGTGGAGTAAAATGTTCATATATGATGGAAGATCAAAATGTACGACTACATCAATTATAACCCGCAAGGTCACCTAACGATATATTCGAATTCAACATAATGTGGATCCAAAAATTGAAATTCGAGATCATGGCATCTGTAATCATATAAAAAGGGACATTACTCTTTCTTTGGTGGGAATTGATTTGTTTTTTGTTCTTGTTGAGGGAAGTGCGAATCGATTTGGTACTGTGCAGGGTAATCTTGTTCTCCCGATTCTTTTTACATTTTTCCTGTAGTTTTTTCAATGGCATCTATAGCAATATAGTAAAAGGGGACATGACTCTCTTGTGTCTTGTATGAATTGTTTTTTACACGTTAAGTTTGTTCTGCCGAACAAGAAATCCGCACCTTGTTATCCCGAAATTTTCAAGCTCGAGTATCTTTTGTCTCACCTGCTTTGAAACTCCCGCTTCTTCAACCCACGCCGCGCCTTTTTATCCCGAAATTTGGACGCGCGCGAGAACTCCCTCCTCTTCCGAAATCGCTCCCGCAGCCCAGACACGCAAAATCCCCCTTCTACCCCTCAGCCGGAAATGAAGCTCCCCGTCGCGGTGTCAAAACCGGTGGGGGTATGCTGGTATCTTACCCTACATTTCGGACAAGCGTGTCCCTAAGCTTGGCTCCCCCCTCCCCCTTCGCCCCCCCCCCATTCTTACACCAAGGCCGCCAAAACCCGCGAAACCCCACGCTCCTCCGTCGGCCTCCCGACCGCCGCCCAGCCGGAGACTCTTCCCCGACTACATCGTCCACCGCAACAGCTCACCGTCCCTCATTCACCGCACCGGATGAGGATCCATTGTCGATCTTGTCGTCCCGCCGGATCATCCGCCCCGTCCTCCACCTCCAAGGAGCTGCCCCAACGTTTGCCTCGTCTATCGCGCCACCTCAATCCCCACAGCGTCGTCTTGACCTGTGATGACCCACAAGTATAGGGGATCGCAACAGTTTTCGATAAGTAAGAGTGTCGAACCCAACGAGGAGCTAAAGGTAGAACAAATATTCCCTCAAGTTCTATTGACCACCGATACAACTCTACGCACGCTTGACGTTTGCTTTAGCTAGAACAAGTATGAAACTAGAAGTACTTTGTAGGTGTTTTTGGGTAAGCTTGCAAGAAAGTAAAGAGCATGGAAATAAAACTAGGGGATGTTTAGATGAAGACACAACTAAATTAGTTCTAGTAGAGAGCTTTTGTCAACAAGAAAGTTATTTGTCCCTAGGCAATCGATAAATAGACCGGTAATCATTATTGCAATTTTATTTGAGGGAGAGGCATAAGCTAACATACTTTATCTACTTGGATCATATGCACTTATGATTGGAACTCTAGCAAGCATCCGCAACTACTAAAGATTCATTAAGGTAAAACCCAACCATAGCATTAAAGCATCAAGTCCCCTTTATCCCATACGTAACAATCCCTCTTACTCGGGTTTGTGTTTCAGTCACTCACCAACCCACTATAAGCGAATCATGAACTTATTGCAACACCCTACAGCGGGAATCCCTCACGCTTGCGCGACACGGAGGGCACCATAGGACAGCACCAATAATAAAACATACAACTCAAACCAATCACGATCATCAAATAGCCATTAGGACAAAACAGATCTACTCAAACATCATAGGATAACCATACATCATTGGGAAATAATATATAGCGTTGAGCACCATGTTTAAGTAGAGATTACAGCGGGTAAGAGAGAGGTTACACCACTGCATAGAGGGGGAAAGTTGGTGATGATGGCAGTGAAGTTGTTGGTGAAGATGGCGGTGATGATGATGGCCCCGGCAGCGCTCCGGCGCCATCGGAAGCGAGGGGGAGAGAGCCCCCTCCTTCTTCTTCTTCCTTGACCTTCTCCCTAGATGGGAGAAGGGTTTCCCCTCTGGTCCATGGTCTCCATGGCGTGGGAGGGGAGAGCCCCTCCGAGATTGGATCTGTCTCTCTCTGTTTCTGGCCCTTCACCGTTTCTTAAATATCCGGAGATCCGTAACTCCGATTGGGGTGAATCTTTCACCCAGATCTTTCTCATAAAATTAGCTTTCTTGCGGCAAAAGAAGAACGTCAACCGCCTTACGGGGTGGTCACGAGGGTCATGGGTGCGCCTGACACCCTGGGGCGCGCCCCCCTACCTCGTGCCCCCCTCGGACACCGTCTCGCGTTTATTTTACTTCCCAAAAATCATAAATATTCCAAATTAATTCTCCGTCCTTTTTATCCCATTTGGACTCCGTTTTATGTTGGGTTTCTGCGAAACAAAAAAACATGCAACAAACAGGAACTGGCACTGGGCACTGGATCAATATGTAATTCCCAAAAATAGTATGAAAAGTTGCCAAAAGTATATGGAAGTTGAATAATATTGGCATGGAACAATCAAAAATTACAGATACGACGGAGACGTATCAGCATCCCCAAGCTTAATTCCTCCTCGTCCTTGAGTAGGTAAATAATAAAAAAGATAATTTTTGATGTGGAATGCTATCTAGCATAATCTTGATCATATGTCTAATCATGGCATGAATATTAAGACACGAGTGATTCAAAGCAATAATCTATCCTTTGACATAAAAATAATAATACTTCAAGCATACCAACCAAGCAATTATGTCTTATTGAAATAACATAGACAAAGAAAGTTCATCCCTACAAAATCATAGTCTGGCTATGCTCCATCTTCACCACCCAAAGCATTCACATCATGCACAACCCCGATGACAAGCCAAGCAATTCTTTCATACTTTTGACGTTCTCAAACCTTTTCAACTTTCACGCAATACATGAGCGTGAGCCATGGACATAGCACTATAGGTGGAATACAATATGATGATGGGGGTTATGTGGAGAAGACAAAAAAGGAGAAAGTCTCACATCAACTAGGCGTATCAACGGGCTATGGAGATGCCCATCAATAGATATCAATGTGAGGAGTAGGGATTGCCATGCAACGGATGCACTAAGAGCTATAAGTGTATGAAAGCTCAGACTGAAAACTAAGTGGGTGTGCATCCAACTTGCTTGCTCATGAAGACCTCGGGCGTTTGAGGAAGCCCATCATCGGAATATACAAGCCAAGTTCTATAATGAAAGTTCCCACTAGTATATGAAAGTGATAACTCAAGAGACTCTCTATATGAAGAACATGGTGCTACTTTGAAGCACAAGTGTGGTAAAAGGATAGTAACATTGCCCCTTCTCTCTTTTTATCTCATTTTTTTCTTTTAATTTTTTTTATTTTTTTTATTTTTTGGTGGGCTTCTTTGGTCTCTTTTATTTTATTTGGGCTTCTTTGGCCTCTTTTATTTTTTGTAAAGTCCGGAGTCTCATCCCGACTTATGGGGGAATCATAGTCTCCATCATCCTTTCCTCACTGGGGCAATGCTCTAATAATGATGATCATCACACTTTTATTTACTTACAACTCAATATTACAACTCGATACTAGAACAAAGATATGACTCTATATGAATGCCTCCGGCGGTGTACCGGGATGTGCAACGATCTAGCGTAGCAATGACATCAAAAAATCAGACAAGCCATGAAAACATCATGCTAGCTATCTTACGATCATGCAAAGCAATATGACAATAAATGCTCAAGTCATGTATATGATGATGATGGAAGTTGCATGGCAATATATCTTGGAATGGCTATGGAAATGCCATCATAGGTAGGTATGGTGGCTGTTTTGAGGAAGATATAATGAGGCTTATGTGTGACAGAGCATATCATATCACGGGGTTTGGATGCACCGGTGAAGTTTGCACCAACTCTCGAGGTGAGAAAGGGCAATGCACGGTACTGAAGAGGCTAGCAATGATGGAAGGGTGAGAGTGCGTACAATCCATGGACTCAACATTAGTCATAAAGAACTCACATACTTATTGGAAAATCTATTAGTCATCGAAACAAAGTACTACGCGCATGCTCCTAGGGGGATAGATTGGTAGGAAAAGACCATCGCTCGTCCCCGACCGCCACTCATAAGGAAGACAATCAATAAACACCTCATGCTCCAACTTCTTTACATAATGGTTCACCATACGTGCATGCTACGGGACTTGCAAACCTTAACACAAGTATTTCTCAATTTCACAATTACTCGACTAGCATGACTCTAATATCACCACCTTTATATCGCAAAACTATTGCAAGGAATCAAACATATCATATTCAGTGATCTAGAAGTTTTATGTAGGATTTTATGACTAACCATGTGAATGACCAGTTCCTGTCATCTCTCTAAATAGATATAAGTGAAGCAAGAGAGTTTAATTCTTTCTACAAAAGATATTCCCATGCTCTAACAAATATAAGTGAAGCAAAAGAGCATTCTACAAATGACGGTTGTCTAAGTAACGAGAAACAGGCAATCCAAACTTCAAATGATATAAGTGAAGCACATGAAGCATTCTATAAAGCCATACTCAAAAGATATAAGTGAAGTGCAATGAGCATTCTATAAATCAACCAAGGACCATCTCATACCAGCATGGTGCATAAAAGAAAAATAAAAACCTAAATGCAAAAGATGCTCCAAGATTGCACATATCGCATGAACGAAACGAATCCTGAAAACATACCGATATTTGTTGAAGAAAGAGGGGATGCCTCCCCAGCATCCCCAAGCTTAGACGCTTGAGTCTCCTTGAATATTTACTTGGGGTGCCTCGGGCATCCCCAAGCTTGAGCTCTTGCCTCTCTTCCTTCTTCTCACATCGAGACCTTCTCGATCATCGAACACTTCATCCACACAAAACTTCAACAGAAAACTCGGTAAGATCCGTTAGTACAATAAAGCAAATCACTACTATAAGTACTATTGCAAACCAATTCATATTTTGTTTTTGCATTGTGTCTACTGTAATATAACTTTTTCATGGCTTAATCCACTGATATAAATAGATAGTTTCATCAAAACAAGCAAACTATGCATCAAAAACAGAATATGTCTAAAACAGAACAGTCTGTAATAATCTGAACATTCACCATACTTCTGATACTTGACAAATTATGCCAAAATTAGGAAAAATAAACAATTTGTATAGAAAGACAGTGCAAAAAGAATCAGAACCATTTGATGTTCTAGTAAAAAATTAAATTCGTGCACTACAGCCAAAGTTTCTATCCTGCACCGCACAAACCAACAAGCATTGTAAACATCATAAAGGCAAACCTTGGCATATTATTTTTATAATACAATGGAATTGTACAAGGAGATAATTACTTTTGTTGAAAAATTTCTGTAATCAAGATTCACAAAGTTGTCGTGAGCATGAACAAAGTTCAAGGCTAGCTCCCACTTCAACAATGCTTGTCTCTCTCACTTTCACTTTCCTTTTTGAAAAAGCTTTGGGTTCCCCTCTTTATTTTTGTTGTTTTTGAACTATATGAAAGCACTCAACAGAAATAAATGACTCTCTAAAACTTCCGGGTTGTCTCCCTGGCAGCGCTTTCTTTAAAGCCATTAAGCTAGGCATATAGTGCTCAAGTAGTGAATCCACCCGGATCCCAAGGTATATCAAAGCCAATTTTAATTAACAATTATTTGGTATTTAGTAGTGAGCACAAAGTAACATATATCAAGCAATGACGAAGTCTAACTCTCTTCCTATGCATCGGCATGTCATAAAAGAACAATTCATGCACACATAGTAAAGGCCAATGCATAGTATAAACAGTTTCTTGCAATTTTATAGTGTTGGAAACATAGAGAGGTGGAGATATAGTTCCTCTCTCATAATAATTGCAAGTAGGAGCAGCAAGCACATGCATATCATATCTATCAAAATCATCATGTGCAATGGTAAAAGGCAACCCATCAATATAATCCTTAATAAGTGCAAACTTCTCCGATATAGTGTAGTTGGGAGAATTCAAAAAGATAATAGGACTATCATGTGTGGGTGCAATAGCAACAGTTTCATGTTTAACATAAGGAACTATAGCAAGTTCATCTCCATAAGCATAATTCATATTGGCATCTTGGCCACAAGCATCATCAAAAGGGGATATTTCAAGATAATCAATGGGATCATAATAGTCATCATAGCAATCATCCTTCGGTAAGCACGAAGGGGAATTAGACAATGTATGAGTTGAAGAGTTACTCTCATTAGAAGGTGGGCACGGGTGATCAATCCGCTCTTCCTCCTTTTGTTCTTCGCTCTCTTCCTCATCTTTTTCATCCAATGAGCTCACAGTTTCATCAATTTCTTCTTCCATAGCTTCCTGCAAAATATTATTCTCTTCTTGGACAGCGGAGACTTTCTCAATAAATGCATTAATATAGTAATTGTATTCATAATTTTCATAGCAATATCTAAGTATAGCAAGATTTTCAGGCCTATAAAGATCATCATCTAAAGCTTCATACTTTTCAAACAAAGATTCAATTTCATAAGCAGCCTTAAAAGCAACAAATTCTTCTATTTGTTCCACATCATGGTAATCATATATACCATTAGCATAAGAAGCTAAGGTTTCATTATCATTAAATTTGCATGAAAAGGGAAGGTGTGGAGCCTTCATCCTAGAGCAACAAGTAATATCATATCTCAAGCATAGATTCTAGGCATACCAACGCAACATAATAAATTGATCCCATAATAGTTTCCCTTTTTGTGTCAAATGATAATCCCTAAAGTATTCATTGTTGATCCAACGTGTCTCCCATTATAAAGTTGAATGGGGTTTTCTCAGGATTATCAAAGTAGTACATAATATCTTTCACATAATGAGAATCGAGGGTTTTAGGAGTTACCCCATCTTCATGAGTAGCAAGTACACCTAATTTTTTTTGGTATTTTGCGTTCCATATCCGTAACTAAGGATAGAAAACAACTAAGAACAGCAAATAAAAATTACTTAGTGATAAAGCAAACAAGCACACACGAGAATATTCACCCCACGCTATTGCTCCCCGGCAACGGCGCCAGAAAAAGGTCTTGATGACCCATAAGTATAGGGGATTGCAACAGTTTTCGATAAGTAAGAGTGTCGAACCCAATGAGGAGCTAAAGGTAGAACAAATATTCCCTCAAGTTCTATCGACCACCGATACAACTCTACGCACGCTTGACGTTCGCTTTACCTAGAACAAGTATGAAACTAGAAGTACTTTGTAGGTGTTTTTGGGTAAGCTTGCAAGAAAGTAAAGAGCACGGAAATAAAACTAGGGGCTGTTTAGATGAAGACACAACTAAATTAGTTCTAGTAGAGAGCTTTTGTCAACAAGAAAGTTATTTGTCCCTAGGCAATCGATAACTAGACCAGTAATCATTATTGCAATTTTATTTGAGGGAGAGGCATAAGCTAACATACTTTCTCTACTTGGATCATATGCACTTATGATTGGAACTCTAGCAAGCATCCGCAACTACTAAAGATTCATTAAGGTAAAACCCAACCATAGCATTAAAGCATCAAGTCCCCTTTATCCCATACGCAACAATCCCTCTTACTCGGGTTTGTGTTTCAGTCACTCACCAACCCACTATAAGCGAATCATGAACGTATTGCAACACCCTACAGCGGGAATCCCCCACGCTTGCGTGACATGAAGGGAACCATAGGACAGCACCAATAATAAAACATACAACTCAAACCAATCACGATCATCAAATAGCCATTAGGACAAAACAGATCTACTCAAACATCATAGGATAGCCATACATCATTGGGAAATAATATATAGCGTTGAGCATCATGTTTAAGTAGATATTACAGTGGGTAAGAGACAGGTTACACCGCTTCATAGAGGGGGGAAGAGTTGGTGATGATGGCGGTGAAGTTGTTGGTGAAGATGGCGGTGATGATGATGGCCCCGGCAGCGCTCCGGCGCCACCGAAAGCGAGAGGAAGAGAGCCCCCCTCCTTCTTCTTCTTCCTTGACCTTCTCCCTAGATGGGAGAAGGGATTCCTCTCTGGTCCATGGTCTCCATGGCGTGGGAGGGGCGAGAGACCCTCCGAAATTGTATCTGTCTCTCTGTCTCTCTCTGTTTCTGCGTTCTCTTTTCTGGTCCTTCACCGTTTCTTAAATATCCGGAGATCCGTAACTCCGATTGGGGTGAATCTTTCGCCCAGATATTTCTCATAAAATTAGCTTTCTTGCGGCAAAAGAAGAGCATCAACCGCCTTACGGGGTGGTCACGAGGGTCAGGGGCGCGCCTGACACCCTGGGGAGCGCCCCCCTACCTCGTGCCCCCCTCGGACACCGTCTCGCGTTGATTTTTCTTCCCAAAAATCATAAATATTCCAAAATAATTCTCCGTCCGTTTTTATCCCATTTGGACTCCGTTTGATACTGGGTTTCTGCGAAACAAAAAACATGCAACAAACAGGAACTGGCACTGGGCATTGGATCAATATGTTAGTCGCAAAAATAGTATGAAAAGTTGCCAAAAGTATATGGAAGTTGAATAATATTGGCATGGAACAATCAAAAATTATAGATACGACGGAGACGTATCAACGTGCCCCACAGGAACCGCAGCACCCTCACCAATTCCTCCGATGAAGCCGAGGCCAACTCGGCGCAACCAAGGAGGTTCTGCACTCACCGCTGCATTTTATCTTTGATTCGATCTCACGGGGCTGCTGGTGCTCGATACCGAGCAGACATGGTGTGTCTCCATCAACGGCGTCATCGCCGGCCACATCATCCACGGCGTCTCTCCCCCATGTCGTTGCTTCCTCGGCAGCAACTTCCACAACGGCACTAGTTGCAGCTGCTCCAGCTCTCGCTCGTGTTGCGGCTATGTTCTTGTTGTCGGTCGTGCTGTTGCACTGCTCCTTCTTTCGTTCGTGCTGCTGCTCTGCTCTTGCTCTCGCTTGCGCTGCTGCTGCTGTTGCATGACCTCCGGCAGCTACAGGAGTTGTTGCTTTAGCACTCGCTCGCGGTGCTACTGCACGACTTGCTCTCTGCTAGTGCGTTCCCTGCTCAAGCGTCTGCTGATTTAGATCACTGCTTCTCTGCTACTAGTACTCGAACGCCCTAAACATCTATTGCAATGCTCTGTTACTAGTTCAATCAGTTTCGACAGTAAAATTCAGTTTCGACTGTGAAGTTCATTTTCTTTAGTTAAGTTCAGAGTGACCAGTACTTATAGCATTTGTTGGAGCGGCTGTGGCGCGCCTGATGCGTTTTACATCTAGCACTTTTTGGTGATGTATTTTACATCATCTATTGCAGATGATATTAGGGTCCCACTTCAGATTAACGTTGTCTGTCTTGTCATGCTTCAGCCTCGTTGTCGTACACCTTAGCGGAGCTGCTCCAACAACGAAACCGTCCATCATAGCGGAGCAGTACCCTCGGTGCCGTTTCCAGAGGCCTCGAATCTTCTTCCCCGCCTCCAACAGTCACACCAGCATCATCACCATCCTCCACGTCCAACCCAATGATGTTGAGGTCCACAAGGCTATGCCAAAGAGGTTGTACACTCGTCGCATCACTTTGTTTCTCCATTCCTCTATTCTTCCAATTCATGTGAGCCAAACACACAGGTTGACTGAAATCCTATGTTTCCAAATGCTCTGTTTTGCACGTGCATTCCTATCCTATTCCTGTGTTTTTCCTGTCCCTGCGTTTATAGAATCCTCCAATTCTAAGGAGCCCTTACAGATTTACCTCATTTTCAGATAGGTGTCAAAGAAAACTCTGTGTGTTATGTCCTGCTCCTGTCGTGTCATCATCCACCCTACCTGAGGTGCACCATTGACAGAAGCGTTCACTACAGCAGAGATCCCCCCTGCAGACTTCCTTTCGCCGCCTCAGATCATCTTCCCCGTTGCAGGTAGCCACGCCAACTGCATTACCATCACAGACTGAGCAGATGAACCTGAGGACTACACAGTTCCGGAAGAGAGGTCGCAGTCTTTCGTGTTTGCTTACGTTATACATCGGTTATTATTACCTGCTACTTTATCGTTTAATCTTGAGTTTTGAATTGCCCATGGGTCTCATATCGAGCCAGCAACGAATAGTATCTATCTACTATCTGGTTCATCTGGGGTCTTCTATGTGGTTCATGTTGGGTGGGCAATAAACAATAGATGATCCATTGTCTATCTTTTTAAACTGAAGCTATAATCTACCTGGTATCATTAGTTTTGGATCCATCCACTCGTTTGCTACCATCAGCCTTGATTTTTGCATGCACCCCTTAGGCCTTACAAAATCTAAGTATTTTTTTATTATGCATGTCAGATATTGTACACAATCATACTGAACATGTAGAGAAAAAGAGAAGACAGTTGCATGCGAATATAATGTCATGCAGACGCCGCTCCATGGTGGGCGAAGTCCCCCCCCCCCTCCTGCATTTCCAGATTGTATTCCAGAGGAAGATAACTATTCAGATGGAGATTCAGAAGGAGCAGACCACGCCTGTTTACCATCTGAGGTGTTTGCTCTAACCTGGCATGCTGATGTTGGTCATATCATGCATATGGCGCCTTGCATTGCTTACATTATACATCTTATATGTCATCAGCTTAGTTTAGATTTGCTTTGTGTGAATGCCACCTGTTTGGTTTCTATATCATACTCCCACCATTCCTAAATATTTGTCTTTTTAGAGATTTCAACAAGTGACTACATACGGAACAAAATGAGTGAATCTACACTCTAAAATATGTCTTTATACATCCGTATGTGGTAGTCCATTTGAAATCTCTAAAAAGACAATTATTTAGGAACGGAGGGAGTATATGGGAATTATGCAATGCCATCTTCTTTAGCCAGGCATCATATACGTGAATCATGCAATGCCATCCTGTTTAGCCAGTCATCGTATATGTGAATTGTATCGTGCCATATTTTTTTCCATAATGTATTCCATTTGTCAACAATGTTTATACATTCATCTACTCTTCCTGTGCATCAGCCATTTGAGTCGGTCATGGGAAAATCTGGAGTGAAAATAAGGTCTTTTGAGCAGACAGTGCTACCTGTTGATGCAGATTTCTTGCTGGTTACAGATAGGTCCTCAGAGGAGGACTCAGAGAGAGATGACCAGTCGTATCCCCCCCCCCCCGAGGTGCATGCTCTAACTTGGCTGGGTTATATTGCTCATATCTTGCATATCTTGCATTGCCATGCCATCTGCTTAGATTAGACATGCTTTGTGTGAATGCCTCCTGTTTGCTTTCTATATCAAATATGTGAATTATGCAATGCCATGTTTTTCAGCCAGTTATCATATATGTGAATTATGCACCATCATGGAGCCAGGCATCATATATGTGAATTATCTCATGCCATCTTTTTTTCATTACGTATTCCATTTGTCGAGAATCTATGTATATTGAACTACTCTTCATGTGTATCAGCCATTTGAGCCGGTTATGGAAAAATCTGGAGTGAAAACAAGGTCTTCAGAGCAGGAAATGGTACATGTTGAAGCATATATCTCGATGGTTACAGGGAGCTCCTCAGAGGAGGATTCAGAGACAGATGACCAGTCCTATATCCCACCTGAGGTGTATGCTCTAAGTTGCAATGTTTATATTTCTCATATGATGCATATGGTGTCTTGCATTGCTTAGTTTAGACATCATATGCACACTATTGAATTATATCTGCTTAGTTTAGAGATCATACATGCGAGTGCCAGTTGCTTAGTATATGAATCAATTATGTCAATTATATCATGCCATCCTGTATACTTAGACAACATGTATGTGAATTATTTCATCCCAACCTATTTTAGAAAGACATCATATAGTTTTGTCATGTCATCATGTTTAGGTACTCATCATATGTTGAATTATGCCATTATATCCTGTTAAGTTATCCATCATATACCTAAAGCTATGTCATGCTATCCTGTTTAGTTAGGCATCATATATGTGAAATTGTGTCATGTTGTCCTGTTTGGTTAGACAACATACATGTGAATTACCACATCTGTCTATCATACAATGTCTGTACGTTCAATTTCTTTTCTTGTTTATCAGCCATTTGAATTGGAGGGGGTGATGGCAGTATCTAAGGGAGCAAAAACCCATTCTTCACAAAAGACAGTGCTACCCGTTGATGCAGATAGAACCATGGTTGTACTGGCCCACAAACTAGCCCCACCACACATAATCGAGACTCTTCCAGATTGCACACTTACACCGTTGGGCAGAGAACCAGCTACAACCCATCAAACCGCAACCCCAGCGGATAGTAACCCACTTATAGTTGACAAAGCACCATGTCCACCACAGAGTACCCCCACACACAAGCAGTTTGTAAAGCTAATGCAGTGCCCAAAGCACGAACACCACCACAGCTAACCCAAACTCCATGTTTAAAGCAGAAGAGCAATTGTTCTTAGGTCAGATTCCATAGCTATGGTCCATACTCCTTTGTTGTTGCATCACTGTATTTACTCATACCAACTACTTTCGAATTTGAAGGATCCAATTGAAACTCCAATGGTGCAACAGGTATGTTTTAAACCTATTTCTTTAACTGGATTGTTGTTCTAACTTCTTGCTCTATGTTGATTTCAGTTTAAGTTGCATAAACAGTTATGTTCTCATGTGATGTACATTACAAGTGCTGCCAATGCTGTGTAGTTTCTCACACTTATATTCTATCTATGATGTTGTGTCTTAAAAATATATGAGTTGAAATGTGTCTCTATCTTGATTAGGGAACATAAACTAGAATGATATGGACAATACAGTGACCAAGTACATAGATATATGTTTGTTTCATGTTGTTATCCTGTCCACCTTACTACTGAACCGGTTTACCAAAATGAGTTTCGTATACTACAAGCTAAACCTGTGATGTGTCTGCTTGTTTCTCTTGTAGTATGCAAACAGAATATTGGAGAAGAGCACCCCACTATGCAATGGTAGAGAAAGTAATGCAGATAAGGTTCAAGATAGTGAGACAACCCTGTTAGTCTCTAAGAAAGGTGATAAAAACGATCTTGTAGACAGTGAGAAAACCCCACAGTCCTGCGTTGATGTAGTGTTCGAGTTACTGGCCAGTACCGCAGGCACAAGCTCTTCGAACTCGCTGCCTGAATCACTTTGGCTTCTTCAGTCTCAGCTACAAGCTGAAAGGCATCAGTCAGCTGTGCTGCGGTAAGAAGCCGAAGGACTGAGGAAGTCCCTGCAGAATTCAGATGCATACTTTCTTGTGCAACAGCAAGCGCTGGAGGATTTAAGCAGCAAACAAGAGAAAGTTAATAAGCTTGCTAAGCATCTTGCCATCATTATGGGTACCCAGGATATTGTTTCTTGAGCTCTTCTGAAGTGGTTTCAGTTCTGGACTTGTTTTGTTGCGGTGTTCCCTACATTTGCACTAGTGGCGAACTTTGATGCCCAGTGGATGTAATATGTGTAATAGCCGTGATAGCCTAGCATAAGTTGCTTGCTTATTTATTTCCTTGTTGTCTTGTTTATTTGTTTGCTTGTAGTCAGTGCAGTTCTTTTTCCGCGGTTTGCTAGTGGCTGCAATAACCTATTTTTTAAAACTAGGCCACAATAACCATGGGCTAATACTTACTGTAATGACACTGGGCCTCCTACGGGCCGTAGAAACAATGGGCCTTCTATGGGCTGTAGAAATAGTAGGCCTTCTACGAGTCGTAGAAACAATGGGCCTTCTACGGGCCGTAGAAACAATGGGCCTTCTACGGCCCGTATCATCAATGGGCCTTATACGGGTCGTATGATCGATTGGCCAAACATGGGCGAATAACAGGCCTCATTATGGTCGTAAACGGGCTAGAGTTGGAATGGTCCGTTCATGGGCCGACCATAACGGGCCATCGTTAATAGGCCGTATTTGATGATGCTATGAAAACGGCCCAACGAATTAACGGACCACAAATGGGCCGACTGTAACCACGGGCCGAATTTGGCCCACAAGCAGAAAATGACAGTAACGGGCCGTAAGTAAACGAATGTTGGAAATGAGCCCAAGAATAAATGGGCTCTGAGAAGGCCGAAAGATAACATGGGCTGGAAACGGCCCAACGAAATAAAGGGCCGTTAATGGGTATAAAGTGATACACTATTCATTACGGGCCAGTTTCACCACGGGCCGTTAATGGGTGTAAAGTGATACACTGTTCATTACGGGACAGTTTCACCACAGGTCGTTAATAGGCCAAGAGTTACATAGGGCCTCATATGGGCCGAAAGACGTCATGGGCCATACATGGGCCAGAAGTGAAAACGGGCTGGAATCATATTGAATGGCCCAGATGACGCTACTGGGCCTAATTCGGATAGGGCATAACGGGCCTTGGGTTAGCGGGCTGTAAATGGGCTATATGCGAACAGGCCATTAACAGGCTTTCCATGGGCCGGCCCGCCACCTTTTCACCAAGTCAAACGGGCCGGCCTTTTCACAGGAATGGGCCTCTGTTGGGCCGTGCCACGTGTCGACGTATCATAGGCGCCTATCTAACCCACTGACGAGTCGACACGTGTTTTGTCCGGCCAATAAGAATTTTACATACGGAAATTTCCCATTGGTCGGGGCTGTTAACGGGTTATCGGATCCAAAACCCGACCCGATAGCTTAACAGTGTTCCGTTACGGTGGATGCCACGTGTCGGTCACCCTTGACGAAAGCACTTCTGTGACGCGCGATTTATCGTCATGGAAGTGGACACTGCTGTGATGATAATTTTGGTAATGTAATGGAACACTTCTACGACAGCACAGGTATGACTATCTTGATTCTGTCATAAATTTATCATGGATGTACATGCATGACAAAAAACGCGACCTACTGTGACAAACACGTATCATCATGGAAGTGTATTTTTTTTGTAGTGAACTTGATGAAGCAGGAGTGCTACACATGTTTTATGCTATTTTACCTGAGAGAGAGAGCAGCAGGAGTGATTAGCTAGCTAGAAATGAGTTATGATGATCAAATAGCTAGTGTTGGTGGTAATGACTATGATGATTATTATTAGCTAGTGTTGGTGATGATTAGATATACCTACCGTAGCTAGTGTTGGTGGTGATTAGCTAGCTAGAATGAGTTTGAAGATGATGATGTGTGCTACACTATGACTATGATGATTAAATAGCTACTGTTGGTGGTAATAACTATGATGATGATTAAATAGCTTGTGTTGGCGGATTAGATTCAAGTGGAGGCAACATGTGGTGCACATCGAAAGTACTACTAGTCCAAACTAGATTAAGTTTGGATTAGTATACTTTTGACATGCACCACATGTTGCGTCCACTTGAACCTAATCCACCTTCATTTGACACACTGTTATGGACATATTGATATAACAACCTCATAATTGGTATTATACCAAAAAATTTATAACAACGTATAAATAAACTATAAATAAAAAATGAAAAAATAATACTAGTAGCGATGGACAGGAAACACGCTACTACTTGATGATTAGCAGTAGCGTCGGGGTAAACACGCGCTGCGGCTATATGTCTTAGCAGTAGCGTGTGCCGCACGCGCTACTGCGAAGTACTAGCTGTAACGCCTTACTAGTAGCGCGGTTCCCGCGCTACTAATAGGCATGAAACCCATGCTACTACTAGGCTTGTCCCTAGTAGTGCTGGCTTGTTTTTCCAGGTCCTACTTCACGGGATCTCCGATCACATAGGTTGGGTTACCACCATGGCTGTTGGGGAACGTAGTAATTTCAAAAAAAATCCTACGCACACGCAAGATCATGGTGATGCATAGCAACGAGAGGGAAGAGTGTCGTCCCCGTACCCTCGTAGACCGTAAGTGGAAGCGTTATGACAACCCGGTTGATGTAGTCATACGTCTTCACGATCGACTGATCCCTAGTACCGAACATACGGCACCTTCGTGATCTGCACACGTTCAGCTTGGTGACGTCCCGCGAACTCATGATCCAGTAGAGCTTCGAGGGAGAGTTTCGTCAGCATGATGGCGTGATGATGGTGTTGATGAAGCTACCGACGCAGGGCTTCGCCTAAGCACCGCTATGATATAACCAAGGTGGATTATGGTGGAGGGGGGCACCGCACACAGCTAAAAGATCAATGGTCAACTTGTGTGTCCATGGGGAGCCCCCCTCCCCCGTATATAAAGGAGTGGGGGAGGGGGAGGGCCTGCCCTCTCTATGGCATGCCCTGGGGGGAGTCCTACTCCCTCCGGGAGTAGGATTCCCCCCTTTCCTAGTAGAAGTAGGAGCCCTTCCAAGTAGGAGTAGGAGAGGAAGGAAGGAGGAGATAGGGAGGAAGGAAAGGGGGGCGGCCCCCTCCCAATTCGGATTGGGCTTGGGGGGCGTGCCTACCTCTTTTCCCTTCCCTCTCCTCTATTCCACTAAGGCCCAATAAGGCCCATATACTCCCCGGGGGGTTCCGGTAACCTCCCGGTACTCCGGAAAAATGCCCGAACCACTCGGAACCATTCCGATGTCCAAATATAGGCTTCCAATATATCGATCTTTACGTCTCGACCGTTTCTAGACTCCTCGTCATGTTCGTGATCAAATACAGGACTCTGAACTACCTTCGGTATATCAAAACACACAAACTCGTAATACCGATCGTCACCGAACGTTAAGCGTGCGGACCCTACGGGTTCGAGAACTATGTAGACATGACCGAGACTTATCTCCGGTGAATAACCAATAGCGGAACCTGGATGCTCATATTGGTTCCTACATATTCTACGAAGATCTTTATCGGTCAAACCGCATAACGGTATACGTTGTTCCCTCTGTCATCGGTATGTTACTTGCCCAAGATTCGGTCGTCGGTATCTCGATACCTAGTTCAATTTTGTTACCGGCAAGTCTCTTTACTCATTCCATAATGCTATATCCCATAACTAACTCATTAGTCACATTGCTTGCAAGGCTTATAGTGATGTGCATCACCGAGAGGGTCCAGAGATACCTCTCCGACAATCAGAGTGACAAATCCTAATCTTGATCTATGCCAACTCAACAAACACCATCCGAGACACCTGTAGAGTACCTTTATAATCACCCAGTTACGTTGTGACTTTTGGTAGCACATAAAGTGTTCCTCCGGTATTCGGGAGTTGCATGATCTCATAGTCATAGGAACATGTATAGTTATGGAGAAAGCAAAAGCAACAAACTAAACGATCATCATGCTAAGCTAACGGATGGATCAAGTCAATCACTTCATCCTTTAATGATGTGATCCTGTTAATCAAATGACAACTCATGTCTATGGTTAGGAAACATAACCATCTTTGATTCAACGATCTAGTCAAGTAGAGGCAAACTAGTGACACTCTTTGTCTATGTATTCACACAAGTACTAAGTATCTGGCTAATACAATTCTAGCATTAATAATAAACATTTATCATGATATAAGGAAATATAAATAAAAACTTTATTATTGTCTCTAGGGCATATTTCCTTCAGTCTCCCACTTGCACTAGAGTCAATAATCTAGATTACATTGTAATGATTCTAACACCCATGGATCGGAGTCTTGGTGTTGATCATGTTTTGCTCGTGAGAGAGGCTTAGTCAACGGGTCTGCAACATTCAGATCCGTATGTATCTTGCAAATCTCTATGTCTCCCTCCTTGACTTGATCGTGGATGGAATTGAAGCGTCTCTTGATGTGCTTGGTTTTCTTGTGAAATCTGGATTCCTTTGCCAAGGCAATTGCACCAGTATTGTCAAAAAAGATTTTCATTAGACCCGATGCATTAGGTATGACACCTAGATCGGATATGAACTCCTTCATCCAGACTCCTTCATTTGCTGCTTCCGAAGCAGCTATGCATTCCGCTTCACACGTAGATCCCGCCACGACGCTCTGCTTGGAACTGCACCAACTGACAGCTCCACCATTTAATAAAAACACGTATCCGGTTTGTGACTTATAGTCATCCGGATCAGTGTCAAAGCTTGCATCGATGTAACCATTTACGACGAGCTCTTTGTCACCTCCATATACGAGAAACATATCCTTAGTCCTTTTCAGGTATTTCAGGATGTTCTTGACCATTGTCCAGTGATCCACTCCTGGATTACTTTGGTACCTCCTTGCTAAACTTATAGCAAGGCACACATCAGGCCTGGTACACAACATTGCATACATGATAGAGCCTATGACCGAACCATAGGGAACACCTTTCATTTTCTCTCTATCTTCTCCAATGGTCGGGCATTGAGTCTGACTCAACTTCACACCTTGTAATACAGGCAAGAACCCTTTCTTTGCCTGATCCAGTTTCAACTTCTTCAAAACTTTATCAAGGTATGTGCTTTGTAAAAGTCCAATTAAGCGTCTTGATCTATCTCTATAGATCTTGATGCCCAATATATAAGAAGCTTCACCGAGGTCTTCCATTGAAAAATTCTTATTAAAGTATCCTTTTATGCTATTCGGAAATTCAGTATCATTTCCGGTTAACAATATGTCATCTACAAGAATGCTACGGAGCTCCCACTCACCTTCTTGTAAATACAAGCTTCTCCAAAAGTCTGTATAAAACCATATGGTTTGATCACACTATCAAAGCGTATATTCCAACTCCGAGAGGCTTGCACCAGTCCATAAATGGATCGCTGGAGCTTGCACACTTTGTTAGCACCTTTTGGATCGACAAGACCTTCTGGTTGCGTCATATACAACTCTTCTTTAAGATATCCATTAAGGAATGCAGTTTTGACATCCATTTGCCAAATTTCATAATCATAAAATGCGGCAATTGCTAACATGATTCAGACGGACTTAAGCATCGCTACGGGTGAGAAGGTCTCATCATAGTCAACTCCTTGAACTTGTCGAAAACCTTTCGCAACAAGTCGAGCTTTGTAGACAGTAACATTATCGTCAGCATCAGTCTTCTTCTTGAAGATCCATTTATTCTCTATGGCTGTTGTTGTTGTAAATATGTAAAGCCAGCATTCAAGTTTTCAGCAAAGATTATGAACTAACCATATTCATAATAACATTTAGGTCTCATGTTTACTCATATCAATGGCATAATCAGCTAGCGAGCAATAATAATAAATCTCGGATGACAACACTTTCTCAAAACAATCATAATATGACATAACAAGATGGTATCTCGCTAGCCCTTTCTGAGACCGCAAAACATAAATGCAGAGCACCTTTAAAGATCAAGGACTGAATAGACATTGTAATTCATGGTAAAAGAGATCCATTCAAGTCATACTCAATGTAAACTAACAGTAATGGATGCAAATGACAGAGGTGCTCTCCAACTGGTGCTTTTTAATAAGAGGATGATGACTCAATCAAAAAAGTAAATAGATAGGCCCTTCACTAAGGGAAGCAGGGATTTGTAGAGGTGTCAGAGCTTGGTTTTGAAATAGATATGAATAATATTTTGAGCGGTATACTTTCATTGTCAACATAACAACCGAGAGATCTCGATATCTTCCATGCTACACACATTATAGGCGGTTCCCAAGCAGAATGGTAAAGTTTATACTCCCCCACCACCAACAAGCATCAATCCATGGCTTGCCCGAAACAATGGGTGCCTCCAACTAACAACAATCCTAGGGGAGTTTAGTTTGCAATTATTTTGATTTGATTTGCTTAAAGCATGGGACTGGGCATCCCGGTGACCAGCCATTTTCTCGTGAGTGAGGAGCGGAGTCCACTCCTCTTGAGAATGACCCACCTAGCATGGAAGATACAGACAGCCCTAGTTGATACATGAGCTATTCGAGCATACAAAACAGAATGTTTATTTGTAGGTTTAGAGTTTGGCACATACAAATTTACTTGGAACGGCAGGTAGATACCATATATAGGTAGGTATGGTGGACTCATATGGAACAACTTTGGGGTTTATGGAGTTGGATGCACAAGCAGTATTCCCGCTTAGTACAAGTGAAGGCTAGAAAAAGACTGGCAAGCGACTAGCTAGAGAGCGACAACAGTCATGAACATGCATTAAAATTAATCAACACCGAATGCAAGCATGAGTAGGATATAATTCACCATGAACATAAATATCGTAGAGGCTATGTTGATTTTGGTTCAACTACATGCGTGAACATGTGCCAAGTCAATCCAGTCGAATCGTTCAAAGGGGGATACCACCCTATCATACCACATCACAACCATTTTAATAGCATGTTGGCATGCAAGGTAAACCATTATAAGCTCCTAGATAATTAAGCGTGGCATAAGCAACTACAATCTCTAATTGTCATTGCAAATATGTTCCTTTCATAATAGGCTGAATCAGGAAAGATGAACTAATCATATTTACAAAAACAATAGAGGTCGAGTTCATACCATCTTTTCTCATCTCAATAAGCTCATCATATAATAATCATTATTGCCTTTCACTTGCACGACCAAATAGTGTGGATAATAATAATAGTGCACGTGCATTGGACTAAGCTGGAATCTGCAAGCATTCACTTCAAAAGAGAAGACAAGGTAATATGGGCTCTTTATTAGATCAACAATAATGCATATGAGAGCCACTCAACATTTTCATTATGGTCTTCTCCTCTCGACCCCCAAAGAAAAGAAACCAAACTATTTACACGGGAAAGCTCCCAGCAAGCAAAAGAAGAACGAGAAATATTTTTGGGTTTTCTTTTTAATTACTACTACTACAGGCATGGAAAGTAAACTAACTAAAAGCTACAACTAATTTTTTTGGTTTTTCTTAA
Organism: Triticum aestivum; assembly: GCF_018294505.1. Taxonomy (NCBI): domain Eukaryota; kingdom Viridiplantae; phylum Streptophyta; class Magnoliopsida; order Poales; family Poaceae; genus Triticum; species Triticum aestivum. The sequence goes on along the minus strand of NC_057798.1, from coordinate 103,022,110 downwards.
GGTTTATTAAACACACAAGAAGAAAACGAGAAAATGAAAATAAACTAGCATGGATGATACAGTGAAAAAGTATGAGCACCGACAACTAGCATGAGTGTGTGAACATGAATGTAATGTCGGTGAGAAATACGTACTCCACCAAGCTTAGGCTTTTGGCCTAAGTTGGTCTACGCCCATGGATTAAAGTGGCCCTCTCCGGTGTAAGGAGGAGTGTCCTCTGGGTGCCACTGGTTGGCGATCTCCTCCGGATCCCACTGGTAAACTGACTGTCGATAAGGGTCCAGGGGTGGTTCTGGCTCAGGCTCTGGAGTTGGTGTCACGCTCCAGCATGCATAAACATCCTCCGGCAAAACAAGGCCCTTGCCTGAAAATATGTTAAACAAAGAGGGAGCAGGCAAGGTAATAGTCTCAAAGTTATTCTTACCAAAAATCAATCTATAATTAAGCATCTTTTTCTTATTCTTAACAATAAAACCATGCGCTATCATGCTCTTATAATCTAGAAAAATATTAGGCAGCACCTTTTCCTCTTTCTCATAATGCCTAATAGGTATGCTAAAGTGTCCAGCAAGGCGCGAGGCAAAGATGCCTCCTAAGATGGGGCCCTTAGTACGGTTCAGATTTAACCGTTTAGCAACGATAGCGCCTAAACTGAAAGTAGTAACCTGAAACAAGGCATGGCGCAAAGTAACAATATCAGGAGCACTAAGGTTCCCACAGTTCCCGCGACCAATTAAGCATCTACTAGCAAATATTGAAAAGTAACATAGAACAGGAAAATGTATGCTAGTGATTCTTGCATCGGAAACTTTCCTCGTTTCCCCTACATCAATCATATCAATAAAATCCTCCACATCATCACGATGTGGTTCCTCTATGCTGCCCTCAAAAGGTATCAAACAAACCCGACAAAAATCACGAAGTGACATCTCCTTATGCTCATCATATAAATAAAATTCCACCAAAGGTGGTGAGCTCCTAGCATGGAAATGAAAGTTTTGCACCAAGATATTGGTGAGTAAGAGATATTGTTCGCGTTGGTCGTGGAGGAAGGCGGTGAGGCATGCATTCTCAGCCAAATAATAAAAATCTTCATGAATCCCGGCTTCTCTCAAGAAATCATCACAAGGCCATTCACACGACCGAACCTCCACAGTATGAGGTAGATTATACTTAGGCTTCTTGTTTTCTTCACTTTGTTTATCCTTCGAGCTTCGGCTCGATGAGTGATACGTCTCCAATGTATCTATAATTTTTGATTGCTCCATGCTATATTATCTACTGTTTTGGACTATATTGGGCTTTATTTTCCACTTTTATATTATTTTCGGGACTAACCTATTAACCGGAGGTCCAGCCCAGAATTGTTGTTTTTTGCCTATTTTAGTGTTTCGAAGAAACGAAATATCAAACGGAGTCCAAACAAAATGAAACCTTCGGGAACGTGATTTTCTCACCGAACGTTATCCAGGAGACTTGGACCCTACTCCAAGAAGTAACAAAGGTGGTCACGAGGGTGGGGGGCGCCTCCCTAGGGCGCGCGCCCTGCCTCGTGGGCCCCCTGTTGCTCCACCGACGTACTCCTTCCTCCTATATATACCTACGTACCCCCAAATGATCAGATACGGAGCCAAAAACCTAATTACACCGCCGCAACTTTCTGTATCCACGAGATCCCATTGTCGGGGTGGCTGATCCACGAACACCTATGGGGCCGGCGGACCGGGCCCCTTTCGGTTCGGCGGGGGGCGGAGGTCGCACGAAGAGCGGATCGACGCGAAGCACACGAGCAGTTTTACCCAGCTTCGGAGCTCTCCAGAGAGATAACACTCCTACTGCTGCATGTCTGAGTTGTATTGAGTTCTTGCTCGGGAGCGGTGAGTGCTACAGTACACTCTAGCTGCTAACGAGACCGAGCGTGAGTGTTTTCTGCTTTTCGAACCCTTCCCACTACGTTGCGCATGGGCCTCCTTTTTATATGCTAAAGGGGTCACCGACAGGTGGCGATGTAGACAAGGGTAAAAATGGAAAAGGAATTGTGGTTGGTACAACTACCTGTATAGTGTATCCTACCTAACCCTGACGACAGTTGACAAAGGCATTAAATGCCCGTCTACGTCGCCCAAATAGTGCAAAAAGGGACCGTCAGGGACGCCACCGCTCGCCACGATGGCAATCTTGTCAGCGCCGCTTGCCACCACACACCGCTGGCTGCACAGCCTCTTGCCACGCGCGCCTGGAAAGGCCCCAGGGCGACACGTTGGTGGATGTGCTGGAGCGCGGGTATAGGGTGGTAGCTTTGCCGCGGCAAGCGCCTTGCCGCGGTCGTTGTCTTGTCGCGTCCGGAAGCTTGTCGCTCACTGGGGCGCGTGGCACGTCGCGGCAAGTTCCTTGAGATGCCTTGGTTGGCCTTCCCGGCAAGCTCCTCTTGCCGGGGCCTTGTCTCCTTGGCTTGAATACTTTGTTCTTGAATGGCTCCGGAGGAACCACGGAGGACCTTGGCGGTCACCCGGCAAGCCTTGCCGCGGGGTGCTGCAACTGCCCGTGCACAAGTTCGGGATACTAGGGTACCCCTACTCTAGTACACCGACAGGAGCCCCCGGGCCTGGGCCATACACGGTGCCGAGCGCTGTTGGGCCAGGCCCAAAGCAGGGCACGGGCACGCGCGGCCTGGGTTACGTCGTATCTCACTCTGTATCCACCGCGCCCTCCCCGAACGGCACGCGTCGAATACGGCGTCGTGGGAGAGATCGTGGGTGGTTTCTTTATTTGGAAAGACGGAACGCCCGCCCCCTCCCTCTTTATAAGCAGGGGAAACAGGGGTAGTTCGCCCATCTCGCCGGTTGCTACTCCAATCTCAGAAATTTCCGCCGCTCCCCCCTTCTTCCCAAAGCTGAAAGAGAGCAGCGCTCTGCCCCCCATCGCTACCAGCATCACCAACGCCGTCGATCTCCCCCACCACCTCCGCCATGGCTCCGAAAGCCGACAAGGGGAAGGTCGTGAAGTCGGCCGAGGCGCAGCGGCTCACGGCGCTGCGGAAGGAGCGGGCAATCTTCCCCCCTCAGCTCGCCGCGAAGGAGCTGAGGGAGTACTACTACCTCTTCTGGTCGACGGAGACGCGAGCGCATCCGCGCACGAAGGTACTTCCAGCTGCCGCTTCGGAACTGGCTCCGAATGGATACCCTTTCTTCACGTTGTTCTTCTACTGCGGGCTCTGCCCGTCCTTCTCTGAATTTTTCTATGATATCATGAACACCTACGGGTTCCGCCTCCTTGACTTCACCCCCAATGCTATTCTGACCATGGCAGTTTTCGCACATCTCTGCGAAAACTTTGTCGGAGTCTATCCAAACGTAGCTCTTTTTCGCCACTTCTTTATGCCTCGAGTTGAGAGAGGGGAGCCCTTATCCGGTGGAATCGCCTGGATCTCGAGGACCGGCAAGAAGGAAGCTTATCTGGAGGGAGAGCTCCGCAGCAAGTGGTTGGAATGGAGAGCAGACTGGTGCTGGATTGTCGAGGAGAACCCGCAGCCATTTACCACCCAGCGCCAAGCCCCAATAGCGCGCGGCAACGATTGGAGCAACGTGGCCCGGAAGATGATAGGCTGAAGATTGCCGTCACCCGGATCCTACGCCTCAGGCTTGCCGGGCTCACCGTAGGCGCCGTTGGCGCAGATTTTCTTCGCCGCTGCATTGCCCCCCTGCAGGAGAGGAGGAGACCCTCCTGGGAGTTCCAGAATGCAGCGGATATCATGAGGCTGCACCCAGGCCTCAATTTCAACTTCACTGTCTTAGAACTGGATGCGATGATCCTGGAATTGTTCAAGCGCGATCCTCAACATCCCGAAGCATTCATGTTGCCGAGGGGTGTCGTTCCGCTGTGCAACAACTCCTCGCTCGACCGCATCCGTGCAATGATGCCGCTGTGCGATTCGCATGGAATTGTTCCAACTTGGCAAGAGCCTGCAGACGACGTCGTGCAGGAGTTCTTTGACAGCTTGGTAGAAGTGGCGGTCCGCTCTGATGAACAGAAGAGCCTCACCCGCGACACCACCAATGCAGAGATGCAGCGCATCGCCACTAGGCTGGAAGAGGCGGCGGCAGCAGCTGCCGCGGGTGAGTTTGGATTCACCGTGGAGGAGGCAGAGGCAGCAGAGGCGGCAAGCCTTGCCGAGCGAGAGGAGCTTGCCGGCGAGGAAGAGCTTGTCGGGCCTGAAGCTGAGTCGAGCGAGCCCGACGAGGGAGAGCTTGTCGGGCTCGAACCTTCAGGCAGCTCGTCGCAAGCGGAGCCCCCAGCTCCACCGAGAAGGCGTCTCCGCAGGGCCGGGGACGTAGCGGAGCGGCAGACGAGTCAACAGCCGCCGTGTCGTGCGACACACTGTACCGCGGCAAGCAGTGTTGCCACGGGAGCGCCTCACGCCGCTGCGGCAACTGGAGCGGGGTCTTCCCGGTCCACCGCTACTGCTCCTGCCAAGCGGGCAAGGGAACCTACTCCTCCGCCTCGTCGCACCGGAGGCGAGCCGGACTTTGATCTCTCCGCGCTCAGCTCCGACGAGGAAGAAGAAGAGTAAGATTTTTTTGCTGTACTTGTAGTTCTTCAATTTTGTTGCTTTGTCTTGTATCTGATTTGCTTCACTCTGAACCCATTCCTTTTCAGGACGCTGGCCCAGAGAGCGGCGAAGAGAGCCAAGGTCCCGGTGATTGTCATCGAGGACGAGCCCACCGCAACGGCAGGGGGTGTGTCCGAGACCACCTTGCCGGACTCGGCAACCATTCCTCAGAGCAGCCCCCAGCGCAGCCCCCAGCGTAAGTATATGGTCTACTTCCAGCTGTCAGGCGCGCATGGGTGCTTTTTCTTTGCTGATATCTGACTGTTGGTTGGTGTAGGAGCAGAGCAGCTTCACCAGGAGTGCCCGGAAGCCGCTCCCGAAACGCCATCTGCTTCAACTACACCGCCAAGGGGGGATTCCCCGGCAAGGGAGAGTTCTCTGGCAAGGGAGAATTCTCCGGCAAGGGACAGTTCTCCGGCAAGGGACGGCACCAGCGACCCTCCGGTGGTTGAGACCACGACTGCAGCTCACAGTACAGGTAAACCTCTTGCTTGAAAACTTCCCGTGGGTTCTTATTCTTCTGATTTTCTTCTTGGATATTTGCTTGATTTTTCTCCTTTTTCCGTTCGTCAGATCCATCTGCCGCGGAGCCGATGGAAACCGAGGTCGCCGGCGAGGAGAACACGCACAGCAATACCGACGACGCCGTTGCCACCGGAGGAGAAGCCGGCGCTGATGATCCCGCCGGCGAAGAGGCCGCCAAAGCTGCCGCCGCAGAAGCTGGCGAGGGATCCGGTGATCGCACTGACGGCCCCGAGGCCGCAGGAGCGTCAGGCGCTCCGCCGACCGCCGATCTCTCCGCCGCTGCTGCAGCGCCAGGCTCCGAAGAGCCCCAGCCCGGCGCCTATTTGAAGGCCGGTGACGGCATCTTCATCAAGCTCCCCTGGGCGTCAAGCTCCAGGGCGCCGGTTGAAGGAGAGATGTTGGATGGAGAAGTGCTTGCCTCCGCTGGGCTGACGCTGGTTGACGCACCAAGCAGCAGCAGCGACGAGCCTGAGAAGGAGCAGCTGCTGCGGAAGCTGTTGTCGCTCTACCGCGCCCGACAAGCCAAGCTGGTATCCCGAGAAGCGCTTGTCGCGAAGGCGGGAGTGGATATCGAGAAGCGCGCGGAAGAGCTCCGGGGTTTCAGGTAGGAAGCTCTCCGGGCCCTGGCAGAGGAGTGGGAGCAAGTCACCGAGGAGCGGAAAGCCTTCCTCCTCGAGAAGGCTGAAGTTGAAGAGCAACAGCGGCTTGCCGCCGAGAAGCTATCTACGCAGGAAGGCGAGTTGGCGCAGCGCAAGGTCAACCTTGACAGCCACGAGGAGGAGCTTGCCGCGCGCGAGCAAACATTTGTCGGGCTCTCAAGGAAGCAAAGGATGCTGCCGCAGCTGCCGAGGCCGCCAAGAAGGAGTTGGAGACGAAGATGGCGCAGCTGGAGGCCAATCTCAAGGCGAGCGGTGAGGAGCTTGCCGCGCTCAAGCGTGAGCGCGAGAAGGACGCCGCCGCTCATGGCGAGCTGCAAGGTCGTCTCGCTGAGAGGAGCAAAGAGCTTAGCGCCGCCAAGGACTCCAACGCGGATCTTGAGTTGAAGCTGGCTACTTTGACTCAGACGCTGGACGGCGCCAGGGAGCGGGAGGTGGCCTTGTCGGAGAAGATCAAGGCCGACGAGGCACTACTGACGAGTGCTGCCGCTGCCCATAACGCCTTTAGGGAGAATGTGGAGCACTGGACCGAGGGTCTCGTGGATGCTGCCGCAGCCATTGACGGGGAGTTGACGCAGCTAGGGATGGAGGATCTCGGGTATTCCTCCGACGAGCACCTCCAACCCAGCGCCAAGCTCAGCTTGTTCTTCAAAGGCATGGCGACGGCCCTCCAGCGACTCCGGGAGAAGATCCCAAAGCAGCTGGCCGATGAGTCGCGCAAGATCTGCGCGAGGGCTCTTCAGAAGGTGCTGGTGAAGGTGGCCTTCCGCAACCCAGGCCTCAACCTCACCAACGTCCTCAGGACCCTGCCGCCAGATGCTGATCTGGAAGCGCTCAAGACCCTTGTCGCACCCATTGTGGACAAGGTGAGCGGGATCAAGAGGGTTGAGGGCGATCGCGTAGATTAGGCCGCCCATTTTCTCTTTCTCTTGTTGCTGCTGGTCATGTTATGAGAACAATCTATTAGAGCTGCGACAAGCTATCTTGTAATATGACTCTGTTTTGAGTAGCGATTGCTATGTTATTTCCTTTACTTGATTCCTTCCTTTCTATGTTTCTGCCCTACGCTTTTAGGGAACTTGTCGGCGCAGGCACCTTAGCCGCGAGCGCTGAGTGCGGGACGTCAGCAGCCTGCTGGCGGTGCCGCTACCGACAAGAAACCTTGTCGCAACTAGTCGCAGCTCACTTAAGTTGTTGAGCGGACTCGAAACAAAGTAAGGGCGCAACTAGCTACGAGTTGGTTCCTCCGCTCACAGGTTTTCCATACAAAGCACGATCGTTCGAGGAAGATAACTTAAAAATTAAAACTAATTGCTCAAACTTTGGCAACTTAGCTTTTCTGTCGTTTGCTTCCCGGTAAGGCGAAATTTCCTTGAACGATGCCTGGTCCACACCATTATCTTCTCCTTTCCCCCCGGCAAACTTGTGTGCGAGGGAACCTTCCTTCCTTTGAGAAAGAGAAAGAAGAGAAAATAAAGATACGGAGCCTTACGGCTCGTTATTGCTTACCGGGGGTAGGTGCTGCACAAAGTGTCAGATAATTCATGCAAAGAAAAGTAGAAAGCATGAAATTGACAAGATGTGCGGAGCACATGAGCTTTACTTATGCACGGGGTCTGCGCCCGGCTTTGTACAAAGGATTACATGCAACATCGGCAAGACTTGTACAAAATATGGTTGCCGGAACAGGTTCCGGCAACCGTGCCTTACGGGTAAAACTTACGAAGATGCTCAATGTTCCAGGAGTTGCTCACCGGAATGCCATCTTCGGTCTCAAGGCGGACAGCGCCAGGCCTAGTGACTCGTTTCACCCGGTAAGGGACTTCCCACTTCGGCGTCAACTTGTTGGAATTCTTGGCGGACTGAACGCGCCGAAGAACAAGGTCGCCTTCCTCGAAACTTCTAGCATTAACTTTGTGGCTATGGTAGCGGCGCAAAGCTTGCTGGTATCGAGCAGCTCGTACAGCAGCCTGAAGACGGTCCTCCTCAAGGAGCAGCGCGTCATCTTGTTGCAGCTGCTCTTGCTCAAGCTCATCATAAGCGAGCACTCGAGGTGACCCGTATACGAGTTCCGTGGGGAGAACTGCCTCTGCTCCATAGACTAGAGCGAAAGGTGTCTGGCCAGTGGCTCGATTTGGTGTCGTCCTGATCGACCAAAAAACCACCGGCAGCTCCTCAATCCAGTTCTTTCCGCACTTGCGCAGCCTGTCGAAAGTCCTGGTCTTGAGCCCGCGCAGCACTTCAGCATTCGCCCTCTCTTCTTGACCGTTACTTCTTGGATGAGCAACAGAAGTGAAGCAGACCTTGGCGCCAATATCTTGGACATACTGCATGAAGGTGCGGCTCATGAATTGCGTGCCATTGTCGGTGATGATCCTGTTAGGGATCCCGAAGCGGCAAACAATCGACCTGAAGAACTTGACTGCTGACTGTGATGTCACCTTCCTCACCGCTTCCACTTCCGGCCACTTTGTGAACTTGTCGATTGCAACGTACAAGTACTCAAAGCCCCCGACAGCTCGGGGAAAGGGGCCGAGGATGTCGAGCCCCCAGACCGAAAATGGCCAGGATAAAGGGATCGTCTGGAGAGCTTGAGCTGGCTGGTGTATCTGCTTGGAATGGAACTGGCACGCTTCACACTTGGTTACTTGTGCAGTTGCATCCTGGAGGGCTGTTGGCCAAAAGAAACCTTGCCGGAACGCTTTGCCGACAAGTGCTCTTGCGCCAATGTGGTGACCACATATGCCTCCATGTATCTCTGCCAACAGCTTTTGTCCGTCTTCCCAGTGAATACACTTCAATTTCACGCCGTTGAGTCTTCTTCTGTACAGTGTGTTGTCGACAAACTGGTACATACTTGACTGCCGGGCTACTCTTTCCGATTCTTCTTGCTCTTCGGGAAGTTCTCCTGTCTGAAGGAAACGGACAATCTGCTGCGCCCATGCTGGAGCTTGCGGCTTGACAACAAGGGCTAAAGGCACATCTGCTGCTATGGGAACATCCGCTTCTACGGCGAGAACATGTGGCTCAGCCGGAGCTTGACGTTCCCCGGCAAGCTTGCCAGAGCAAAACTTGTCGGGAGCGTCTGCTTCAACGGAACAAACCCTAAGGCTTGCCGGAGCAGACTGCTCCTCAGCACCCTTGGTGTTGATCTTGGGGACCTTCTTGGCGGCGGCTTCGGGGAGCTCTGCCGGAAAATAGTCACCAGAAATCAACTTCCTCTTCTTGCTCTGTCCAGTTGATGGCGTTACAGACAGTTGAGTCAGCTTGAGCACAAAGATCCATGGTTCCACAGGTAACTTAAGTGCGACGCACTTTGACAGGCCATCGGCAATGTCGTTCTGAGCTCTTGGAACATGTTCCATCTGTAGGCCGTCAAAGTGCTCTTCTAGCTTTCTCACTTCATCAACGTAAGCTTCCATCGACGGACTCTGATAATTCTTGTTCACTTGGCGGACGACAAGCTGTGAGTCACCCCTGACAATGAGCTTCTTGATCCCAAGGTCTGCTGTGATCCTGAGACCGGCAAGCAAACCTTCATACTCTGCGGTATTGTTCGTTGCTTGCTCCTTGGGAAAGTGCATCTGGACTACGTACTTGAGGTGCTCTCCGGTGGATGCGACAAGTAGCACGCCCGCACCGGCGCCTTGCAGCGAGAAGGCACCATCAAAGTACATCAGCCACTCTTTGCTTGCTTCCTTGACGGGGATGCTTGTTTCTGGAATTTCTTCATCTTGCGTTGGCGTCCATTCTGCTATGAACTCTGCCAACGCTCTGCTTTGGATAGTTGAAGTGCTCTCAAACTTGAGACCAAAGCTTGACAGTTCCAGTGCCCACTCGACAATCCTGCCTGTTGCTTCTGGATTTTGCAGTATCCTCTTCAGCGGAAAACGAGTGACGACTGTGATCTCATGTGCTTGGAAGTAATGGCGTAGCTTTCTCGAGGCCATGAGAAGGCCAAAAAGCAATTTCTGCACACCAGAGTACCTTGACCTAGCCCCCTACAGAAGGGAACTGACAAAGTAAACTAGGCGCTACACCATTCTTTTCTGCATCTTCTCATGCGACTGCGCAGATCCATCTTTGTTGGGACCAGAGCTTGCCGGTGAAGTCCTCTGCTTGTCGCTGGATGCATCTGCCGTGGTTGCTGGCTCATCATCCGCCACCCTCTCCGCTACTAACGCAGCACTAACCACTTGATTGGTTGCCGCTATATATAGCAGCAACTTCTCTTGTGGCTTAGGTGCGACAAGTGTTGGAGTGGAGGACAGGTATCTCTTTAAGTCCTGCAGTGCAGCCTCCGCTTCCGGAGTCCATTTCATCGGGCCTGCCTTTTTCAATATTTTGAAAAATGGCAGGGCATGCTCAGCAGACCTAGAGATAAACCTGCTGAGAGCAGCTACGCAACCGGCAAGTCTTCGTACATCCTTGACGCGCTTTGGTGCATCAATCTGCTCAATGGCCTTGATCTTGTCGGGATTGGCTTCAATTCCCAGCTGAGACACGAAGAACCCGAGAAGCTTGCCGGAGGGGACTCCAAACACACACTTCTCGGGGTTAAGCTTGAGGTTGATCTTGCGCAGATTTGCAAAGGTTTCGTCTAAATCTTGAATCAGAGTCGCCTTGTCCTTGCTCTTGACCACTATGTCATCCATGTAGGCTTCCACATTTCTGTGCATTTGCGGCTCAAAAGCATGATGGACTACCCTTGCAAATGTTGAACCAGCATTCTTTAAACCGAAAGGCATCCGTACGAAACAGTATGTGCCACATGGGGTGATGAATGCGGTCTTCTCCTCATCCTCTTCTGCCATGAAGATCTGATGGTATCCTGAGTATGCATCAAGAAATGAAAACAAGTCACATCCGGCTGTGGAGTCAACAATCTGGTCGATGCGCGGCAAGGGAAATGGGTCTTTGGGACAAGCTTTAAAGTTGATACAAAGTCTCCATTTCCCGTTCGCCTTGCGCACGACTATAGGGTTGGCCAACCACGTAGGATGGAGCACTCCTCTGACAAGGCCTGCTGCTTCCAATTTCTTGATTTCTTCTGCGATGAATTCTTAGCGCTCCACTGCCTGCTTCCTAACTTTCTGCTTGACGGGCTGGGCATGAGGACAGACGGCAAGATGGTGCTCGATTACTTTCCTGGGAACACCGAGGATGTCAGACGGTTGCCACGCAAATACGTCGACGTTCGCCCGTAGGAAAGCAACGAGCGCGCTTTCCTATTTCGGGTCGAGAGTGGCACTGATGGTGAAGGTACCACCAGTGCCATCCTCCTTGGCGGACACCTTCTTGGTCTCTGGTGGAGCTGCCATTGTCTTCTTACACTTGCCGGTGGAGCTCGATGGTGCGTCCTCGACGGTAGCGCAGCACTCCGAAGAGGTGCGCTTGCCGGAGTGGGCATCAGAACTCTTGCCGGACTTGGTCTTCTTCTTCCCCCCAGGAGCTTCAACAGCAAGTGACTTGCGATCTATTGCGGCTGCTGCTTCCCGGTAGATCTTGTCGGCGCAGATAAGAGCATCCTTCTTGTCGCCAGGGACAGAGATGACACTTATCGGGCCTGGCATCTTCAGCATGTTGTATGCATAATGAGAGGCTGCCATGAATTTGGCGAGTGCTGGACGGCCGAGTATCCCATTGTAAGACAACGGAAAGTCAGCAACGTCAAAAGTGACCCTCTCAGTCCTGAAGTTCAACTTGCTGCCAAATGTCACCGGCAACGTGATCTTTCCCTTCGGCCTGCTCCTTCCCGGATTGATTCCTTGGAATGTGCCTATCTCTTCGAGCTCGCCATCAGGGATCTGGAGTTTCTGGAGTACCGCGGAGGAGATCAGGTTCAAGCTGGCCCCACCGTCAACTAACATCTTAGTGACCTTGAGGTTGCGGATAGTTGGTGAAACCAACATCGGCAAGTACCCGACCGCAGTTATGCGATCAGGGTGGTCCTCAATATCAAAGATGATAGGCGTGCTGGACCATTTTAGAGGCTTGCGTGACTCGACGGGTGGTTCTGCCGCATTGACTTCCCGCACCCACTGCTTGAGCTGGCGGTGTGAAGTATGCAGAGAAGCACCGCCGTTAACGCACAGGACCTCTGTGGCTTTCTGGAACTCCTGCTCATCAGTCTCGTCATCATCCATATCTTCATCGTCGTCGTCATCTTCATCCTTGTCGCGACCGCGGGGAGGTCTATCTCCTTGCCGCTGCTTGGCTTTGCCGCGGCGTCCTCCTCGGCCGGGGCGTTTCTTGTCGGCTCCTCCAGCACCTTCCTGGGCCTTCTCCTTGTCGCGTCGCTCGTATTCAGCCTTTTGCTGCTCAACAAGCTGCTCAACCTTCTTGCAGCTCTGGAGGTCATGGCCCTTGGTGCGGTGGATCTTGCAGTACTGCTTGTTGGTGCCGTCCTGCTTGTCGGCGACCGCCACAGCCTGGTAGTTGGTGCCTGCGGCAATCCCCTCGCCGGAGCTACCAGCCTTGGCTTTCTTGGTGCCACCTCCATTGCCGGACTGCTCAACGACTAGCACATCTTTGCCTTTCTTCTTCCTGTTGTTCCGCCGCCGATTTTTCTTTGCCGGGGCAACCTCCTCACTATCAGATCCTCCTGCTTCTGTATTCTCTCCGGGGAGTTTCCTCCCTTCCTCAGCACGTGCACACTTGTCGGCCAGGGCATATAGCTCGCTGACGTCTCTGATCTTGCACATCGCCATCTCCTCCCGCATCCTGCAGTTTCGCACGTTCTGATGGAACGCGCTGATTACCGCGGCAGGGTGAACATCTGGGATGTTGTGCTGTACGCGGCTGAATCTCTGAATGTACTTGCGCAAGGGCTCTCCTTCCTTCTGGGCGAGCAGATGAAGGTCGCTCTCTTGGCCAGGAGGCTTGTGGCCGCCTGTAAAGGCGCCGACAAACTGATGACATAGGTCCGCCCAGGAGGATATGGAGTTGTTCGGCAAGTGCATGAGCCAGGATCTGACATTGGGCTTGAACACCAGCGGGAAGTAGTTGGCCAGGATCCTATTGTCCCGCCCCCCGGCAGCTTGCACCGCGATGGTGTAGATGCTAAGGAACTCCGACGGATGCGACTTGTCGTCGTACTTCTCTGGTACGTCTGGCTTGAAATTCTTCGTGCTGGGCCACTGGACTTGCCGCAGCTCACGAGTGAACGCAGGGCAACCTACCGCGTACGGCAAGTCGCCTGGTTCCCCTGGTGCATGCATGTCGACAAAGGGCCTAGCGCGCTGGTCCGATTGACACCGCGCTTCTCTTCGGCGCTCGATGCGAGTTCGAGCGTCTTCTTGCTGTCGTTCGTGAAGAACTTGGCGCTGATCGCGACGAGCTCGTGGATCTGATGATGCGGTGGAGTCGCTGTCGAGGTGGATCCGACGAGTCGGCGATCTTGGCCTTCGGGGTGGAGAGTGCATGGTGGTTGCACCCCCACCGGTTTCGTCGCCATCGGCTCGCGCCTGGCAGTCCTGCCGCGGCAGCGATGTATTCGGCTGTCGCGGAGTGTTGCCGTTGGCGAAGCCGATGAGACTCTGAATGGTGGCCCTCCATTCATCGATCTTCCCATTGGAGGGTAATCCAGGAACAGTTGAGCTCGCGCCAAAGCTTCTGTTGGAGTGGTGGGCGGCAGTGGCGAACGGTGCGAGGAGCGGGATATGCTTGGACTTCTAACTATGTTAGAAGGAGCAGTATCCCATCCAGGCGTCCGTGTCTCACTCGTGCCAGCATGTTGGTGTGCATGCTGGTCTTGAGCACCCCGAGATCCACCAGCTCGATCTTGGTTCAACGAACGTATGGCCCTGTGAATACCATGACGCTGTCGGTCCTGCGCCTCCTGAGATGGGCGCGGTGCATGTACGGACGCCGAGGTCTGTGCAGCCTTGTCCTTGGACCTGGCAGCACCGTGAGCTCCCTCGTCGATGTTCGTTCTTCCGCCGGCGTCTACCCCACCACCCGTTTGCTTCGGTGGTGGTGGGACACGTGGACGGAACATCTGCCGCCGAAGCCTTCTTCTTCGGTGGCATGTCGATGAAGAAGATGAAGATCTAGCTCGTGTGAACGCCGGATCAGGTTCACACAACCTCAACGCCCCCTACCTGGCGCGCCAAAGATGTCGGGGTGGCTGATCCACGAACACCTATGGGGCCGGCGGACCGGGCCCCTTTCGGTTCGGCGGGGGCGGAGGTCGCACGAAGAGCGGATCGAGGCGAAGCACACGAGCGGTTTTACCCAGCTTCGGAGCTCTCCGGAGAGATAACACTCCTACTGTTGCATGTCTGAGTTGTATTGAGTTCTTGCTCGGGAGCGCTGAGTGCTACAGTACACTCTAGCTGCTAACGAGACCGAGCGTGAGTGTTTTCTGCTTTTCAAACCCTTCCCACTACGTTGCGCATGGGCCTCCTTTTTATATGCTAAAGGGGTCACCAACAGGTGGCGACGTAGACAAGGGTAAAAATGGAAAAGGAATTGTGGTTGGTACAGCTACCTGTACAGTGTATCCTACCTAACCCTGACGGCAGGAGACAAAGGCATTAAATGCCCGTCTACGTCGCCCAAATAGTGCAAAAAGGGACCGTTAGGGACGCCACCGCTCGCCACGATGGCAATCTTGTCAGTGCCGCTTGCCACCGCACACCGCTGGCTGCACAGCCTCTTGCCACGCGCGCCTGGAAAGGCCCCAGGGCGACACGTTGGTGGATGTGCTGGAGCGCGGGTACAGGGTGGTAGCTTTGCCGCGGCAAGCGCCTTGCCGCGGTCGTTATCTTATCACGTCCGGAAGCTTGTCGCTCACCGGGGCGCGTGGCACATCGCGGCAAGTTCCTTGAGATGCCTTGGTTGGTCTTCCCGGCAAGCTCCTCTTGCCGGGGCCTTGTCTCCTTGGCTTGAATACTTTGTTCTTGAATGGCTCCGGAGGAACCACGGAGGATCTTGGCGGTCACCCGGCAAGCCTTGCCGTGGGGTGCTGCAACTGCCCGTGCACAAGTTCGGGATACTAGGGTACCCCTACTCTAGTACACCGACACCCATCTTGGGGCCTGTTCCGGAGCTCCACCGGAGAGGGCCGTCATCACGGAGGGCTTCTACATCATCATAGCCCCTCCGATGAAGTGTGAGTAGTTTACCTCAGACCTTCGGGTCCATAGTTATTAGCTCGATGGCTTCTTCTCTCTTTTTGAATCTGAATACAATGTTCTCCCCCTCTCTCGTGGAGATCTATTCGATGTAATCTTCTTTTTGCGATGTGTTTGTTGAGACCGATGAATTGTGGGTTTATGATCAAGTCTATCTATGAATAATATTTGAATCTTCTCTGGATTCTTTTATGTATGATTGGTTATCTTTGCAAGTCTCTTCGAATTATCAGTTTGGTTTGGCCTACTAGATTGGTTTTTCTTGCCATGGGAGAAGTGCTTAGCTTTGGGTTCGATCTTGTGGTGTCCTTTCCCAGTGACAGAAGGGCCAGCAAGGCACGTATTGCATCGTTGCCCTCGAGGATAACAAGATGGAGTCCATACCATATTGCATGAATTTATCCCTCTACATCATGTCATCTTGCTTAAGGCGTTACTCTGTTTTTAACTTAATACTCTAGATGCATGCTGGATAGCGGTCGATGAATGGAGTAATAGTAGTAGATGCAGGCAGGAGTCGGTCTACTTGTCTCGGACGTGATGCCTATATACATGATCATACCTAGATATTCTCATAACTATGCTCAATTCTGTCAATTGCTCAACAGTAATTTGTTCACCCACCGTAGAATACTTATGCTCTTGAGAGAAGCCACTAGTGAAACCTATGGCCCCCGGGTCTATTCTCATTATATCAATCTCCGTCACTTTAATCTTTCTTTGCTTTTTACTTTGTCTTTTACTTTTCATTTTGCATCTCTATACCAAAAATACCAAAAATATTATCTATCATCTCTATCAGATCTCACTCTCGTAAGTGACCGTGAAGGGATTGACAACCCCTAATCGCGTTGGTTGCGAGGAGCTATCGTTTTGTGTAGGTACGAGGGACTTAAGCGTAGCCTCCTACTGGATTGATACCTTGGTTCTCAAAAACTCAGGGAAATACTTACGCTACTTTGCTGCATCATCCTCTCCTCTTCAGGGAAAACCAACGCAGTGCTCAAGAGGTAGCAAGAAGAATTTCTGGCGCCGTTGCCGGGGAGTCTACGCAAAAAGTCAACACACCAAGTACCCATCACAATCCCTATCTCTCGCATTACATTAGTTGCCATTTGCCTCTCATTTTCCTCTCCCCCACTTCACCCTTGCCGTTTTATTCGCCCTCTCTTTCCCAATCTCCTTCTCCTTCTCCTTTTTCCGTCTGCCTTTTTCTCGCTTGCCTTTTGTTTGCCCGTGTGTTGGATTGCCTGTTTGTCATGATGGCTCAAGATACTACCAAATTGTGTGACTTCACCAATACCAACAATAATGATTTCCTTAGCACTCCGATTGGTCCTCTTGCCAATACTGAATCTTGTGAAATCAATACTGCTTTGTTGAATCTTGTTATGAAAGATCAATTCACCGGCCTTCCTAGTTAAGATGCCGCTACTCATCTGAATAGCTTCGTTGATTTATGTGATATGCAAAAGAAAAAAGATGTCGATAATGATGTCGCTAAATTGAAGCTATTTCCTTTTTCTCTTAGAGATCGTGCTAAAGCTTGGTTTTCGTCTTTGCCTAAAAATAGTATTGATTCTTGGAACAAGTGCAAAGATGCTTTTATCTCTAAGTATTTTCCTCCCGCTAAGATCATCTCTCTTAGAAACGACATTATGAATTTTAAGCAACCTGATCATGAACATGTTGCACAAGCTTGGGAGAGAATGAAATTAATGATACGTAATTGTCCTACTCATGGTTTGAATTTGTGGATGATTATACAAAAAAATTATGTCGGATTGAATTTTGCTTCTAGAAATCTTTTGGATTCGGCAGCGGGAGGCACTTTTATGGAAATCACTTTAGGAGATGCTAATAAACTCTTATATAATATTATGGTTAATTATTCTCAATGGCATACTGAAAGATCTACTAATAAAAAAGTGCATGCGATAGAAGAAATTAATGTTTTGAGTGGAAAGATGGATGAACTTATGAAATTATTTGATACTAAGAGTGTTTCCTCCGATCCTAATGATATGCCTTTGTCTACTTTGATTGAGAATAACAATGAATCTATGGATGTGAATTTTGTTGGTAGGAATAATTTTGGTAACAACGCATATAGAGGGAATTTTAATCCTATGCCTTATCCTAGTAATCCTTCTAATAATTATGGAAATTCCTACAACAACTCTTATGGAAATTTTAATAAGATGCCCTCTGAATTTGAGAATAGTGTTAAAGAGTTTATGAATTCACAAAAGAATTTTAATGCTTTGCTTGAAGAGAAATTGCTTAAAGTTGATGATTTGGCTAGGAACGTTGATAGAATTTCTCTTGAGGTTGATTCTTTAAAGCTTAGATGTATTCCTCATAAGCATGATATTAATGAGTCTCTCAAAGCCATGAGAATTTCCATTGATGAGTGCAAGGAAAGAACCGCTAGGATGCGTGCTTCCAAAGATGCCTTTATTAAAGCGTGTTCTTCCAATTCCTATGAAAATCAAGATGAAGATCTAAAAGTTATTGATGTGTCCCCTATAAAATCTTTGTTTTGCAATATGAATCTTGATGAAACTAAATATGATCTTCCTTTACCTAGAATGCGTTCCAAAAATTCGGAGTATTTAGATCTTTATGATGAAATTGATAAAAGTGGGATTGAAAGAAATAAAACCCTAGATGTTGATAAACCCACTATATTGGATTTCAAGGAATTTAATTGTGAAAGTTGCTTTTTAATTGATTGTATTTCCTTGTTTCAATCTGTGCTAAATTCTCCTCATGCTTATAGTCAAAATAAAGCCTTTACCGAACATATTGTTGATGCCTTGATGCAATCTTATGAAGAAAAACTTGAGTTGAAAGTTTCTATCCCTAGAAAACTCTATGATGAGTGTGAACCTACTATTAAAATGAAAATCAAAGATCATGAGTTTTATGCTTTGTGTGATTTGGGTGCTAGTGTCTCCACTATCCCCAAAACTTTGTGTGATTTGCTAGATTTCCATGATTTTGATGATTGCTCTCTAAACTTGCATCTTGCGGATTCCACTATTAAGAAACCTATGGGAAGAATTAATGATGTTCTTATTGTTGCAAATAGGAATTATGTGCCCGTAGATTTTATCGTTCTTGATATAGATTGCAATCCTTCTTGCCCTATTATTCTTGGTAGACCTTTCCTTAGAACGATTGGTGCGATTATTGATATGAAGGAAGGGAATATTAGATTTCAATTTCCATTAAAAAAATGGCATGGAACACTTTCCTAGAAAGAAAATAAAATTTCCATATGAAACTATCATGAGAGCCACTTATGGATTGCCTACCAAAGATGGCAATACCTAGACCTATCCTCGCTTTTATGCCTAGCTAGGGGCGTTAAACGATAGCGCTTGTTGGGAGGCAACCCAATTTTATTTTTAGTTTTTTAGTTTTTGTTTATGTTTAGGAATAAATAATCCATCTAGCTTCTGTTTGGATGTGGTTTTGTGTTTAAATTAGTGTTTGTGCCAAGTTAGACCTATAGGATCTTCTTGGATGATAGTTATTTGATCTTGCTGTAATTTCCAGAAACTTTGCGCTTAGTGCCAGAATTGTTAAAAATCACTAGAACGTGATACAATACTGATTCTAATTGATGATGATCAATAAACAAATTGTATAGGTTTTCCTATTTTGGTAGATTTTTTGGAGTTCCAGAAGTTTGCGTTAGTTACAGATTACTACACACTCTTCTGTTTTTGACAGATTCTGTTTTTCATGTGTTGTTTGCTTATTTTGATGAATCTATGGCTAGTAAAATAGTTTATAATCCATAGAGAAGTTGGAATACAGTAGGTTTAACACCAATATAAATAAAGAATCAGTTCATTACAGTATCTTGAAGTGGTCTTTTGTTTTCTTTCTCTAACGGAGCTCACGAGATTTCTGTTGAGTTTTGTGTTGTGAAGTTTTCAAGTTTTGGGTGAATTCTTTTGATGGATTATGGAACAAGGAGTGGCAAGAGCCTAAGCTTGGGGATGCCCATGGAACACCCAAGATAATCCAAGGACACCAAAAAGTCAAAGCTTGGGGATGCCCTGGAAGGCATCCCCTCTTTCGTCTACTTCCATCAGTAATTTTACTTGGAGCTATATTTTTATTCACCACATGATATATGTTTTGCTTGGAGCGTCTTGTATTATTTGTATCTTTGTTTGTTAGTGTGCCACAATCATCCTTGCTGTACACACCTTTTGAGAGAGCCATACATGATTTGGAATTTGATAGAATACTCTATGTGCTTCACTTATATCTTTTGAGCTATGTAGTTTTGCTCTATGTGCTTCACTTATATGTTTTAAGCGTTATAATTTTGCTCTATGTGCTTCACTTAGATATTTTAGAGCACGGTGGTGGATTTGTTTTAAAGAAACTATTGATCTCTCATGCTTCACTTAGATTATTTTGAGAGTCTTAATAGCATGGTAAATTGCTTAATAATAATATACTTGGTATTCAAGATTTGTGAAACTTTCTTTTGAGTGCGTTGAATACTAAGAAAAGATTGATGCTTGATAATTGTTTTGATATATGAGGATGGTGATATTAGAGTCATGCTAGTTAAGTAGTTGTGAATTTGAGAAATACTTGTGTTAAAGTTTGTGATTACCGTAGCATGCACGTATGGTGAACCGTTATGTGATGAAGTTGGAGCATGATTTATTTATTTATTGTCTTCCTTATGAGTGGCGGTCGGGGACGAGCGATGGTCTTTTCCTACCAATCTATCCCCCTAGGAGCATGCGTGTAATACTTCGCTTTGATAACTTCTAGATTTTTGCAATAAGTATATGAGTTCTTTATGACTAATGTTGAGTCCATGGATTATACGCACTTTTTCCCATCCTTCCACCATTGCTAGCCTCTCTAATACCGCGCACTTTTCGCCTGTATCATACACCCACCATATACCTTCCTCAAAACAGCCACCATACCTACCTATCATGGCCTTTCCATAGCCATTCCGAGATATATTGCCATGCAACTTTCCACCATTCCGTTTATTATGACACGCTCCATCATTGTCATATTGCTAGCATGATCATGTAGTTGACATCGTATTTGTGGCAAAGCCACCGTTCATAATTCTTTCATACATGTCACTCTTGATTCATTGCATATCCCGGTACACCGCCGGAGGCATTCACATAGAGTCATATTTTGTTCTAAGTATCGAGTTGTAAGAAAAATAAAAGTGTGATGATCATCAATTTTTAGAGCATTGTCCCAAGTGAGGAAAGGATGATGGAGACTATGATTCCCCCACAAGTCGGGATGAGACTCCGTACGAAAAATTAAAAAAAAGAGGCCATAAAAAAAAGAGAAAAGGCCCAAGTAAAAAAATGAGAGAAAAATAGAGAAGGGACAATGTTACTATCCTTTTACCACACTTGTGCTTCAAAGTAGCACCATGATCATCATGATAGAGAGTCTCTCATTTTGTCACTTTCATATACTAGTGGGAATTTTTCATTATAGAACTTGGCTTGTGTATTCCAATGATGGGCTTCCTCAAAATTGCCCTAGGTCTTCGTGAGCAAGCGAGTTGGATGCACACCCACTTAGTTTCTTTTATTGAGCTTTCATATGCTTATAGCTCTAGTGCATCCGTTGCATGGCAATCCCTACTCACTCGCATTGATATCTATTGATGGGCATCTCCATAGCCCGTTGATACGCCTAGTTGATGTGAGACTATCTTCCCCTCTTTTTGTATTCTCCACAACCACCATTCTATTCCACATATAGTGCTATATCCATGGCTCACGCTCATGTATTGCGTGAGGATCGAAAAAGTTTTGAAAATGTTAAAGTATGAAACAATTGCTTGGCTTGTCATCGGGGTTGTGCATAATTTAAATACTTTGTGTGGTGAAGATAGAGCATAGCCAGACTATATTATTTTATAGGGATAACTTTCTTTGGCCATGTTATTTTGAGAAGACATAATTGCTTTGTTAGTATGCTTGAAGTATTATTATTTTTATGTCAATATGAACTTTTGTCTTGAATCTTTCGAATCTGAATATTCATACCACAATTAAGAAGATTTGCATTGAAATTATGCCAAGTAGCACTCCGCATCAAAAATTCTCTTTTTATCATTTACCTACTCGAGGACGAGCAGGAATTAAGCTTGGGGATTCCTGATACGTCTCCAACGTATCTATAATTTTTGATTGCTCCATGTTATATTATCTACTGTTTTGGACTATATTGGGCTTTATTTTCCACTTTTATATTATTTTTGGGACTAACCTATTAACCGAAGGTCCAGCCCAGAATTGTTGTTTTTTTGCCTATTTCAGTGTTTCAAAGAAACGGAATATCAAATGGAGTTCAAACGGAATGAAACCTTCGGGAACGTGATTTTCTCACCGAACGTGATCCAGGAGACTTGGACCCTACTCCAAGAAGTAACAGAGGCGGTCACGAGGGTGGGGGGCACCCCCCACTAGGGCGCGCCCCCTGCCTCGTGGGCCCCCTGTTGCTCCACTGACGTACTCCTTCCTCCTATATATACCTACGTACCCCCAAACGATCAGATAAGGAGCCAAAAACCTAATTACACCGCCGCAACTTTCTGTATTCACGAGATCCCATCTTGGGGCCTGTTCCGGAGCTCCGTCGGAGAGGGTTGTCATCACGGAGGGCTTCTACATCATCATAGCCCCTCCAATGAAGTGTGAGTAGTTTACCTCAGACCTTCGGGTCCATAGTTATTAGCTAGATGGCTTCTTCTCTCTTTTTGGATCTCAATACAATGTTCTCCCCCTCTCTCGTGGAGATCTATTCGATGTAATCTTCTTTTTGCGGTGTGTTTGTTGAGACCGATGAATTGTGGGTTTATGATCAAGTCTATCTATGAATAATATTTGAATCTTCTCTGAATTCTTTTATGTATGATTGGTTATCTTTGCAAGTCTCTTCGAATTATCAGTTTGGTTTGGCCTACTAGATTGGTTTTTCTTGCCATGGGAGAAGTGCTTAGCTTTGGGTTCGATCTTGCGGTGTCCTTTCCCAGTGACAGAAGGGGCAGCAAGGCACGTATTGCATCGTTGCCATCGAGGATAACAAGATGGGGTTCATATCATATTGCATGAATTTATCCCTCTACATCATGTCATCTTTCTTAAGGCGTTACTCTGTTTTTAACTTAATACTCTAGATGCATGCTGGATAGCGGTCGATGAGTGGAGTAATAGTAGTAGATGCAGGCAGGAGTCGGTCTACTTGTCTCGGACATGATGCCTATATACATGATCATACCTAGATATTCTCATAACTATGCTCAATTCTGTCAATTGCTCAACTGTAATTTGTTCACCCACCGTAGAATACTTATGCTCTTGAGAGAAGCCACTAGTGAAACCTATGGCCCCCGGGTCTATTCTCATCATATCAATCTCCGTCACTTTAATATTTCTTTGCTTTTTACTTTGTCTTTTACTTTTCACTTTGCATCTCTATACCAAAAATACCAAAAATAGTATCTATCATCTCTATCAGATCTCACTCTCATAAGTGACCGTGAAGGGATTGACAACCCCTAATCGTGTTGGTTGCAAGGAGATATCGTTTTGTGCAGGTACGAGGGACTTGAGCGTAGCCTCCTACTGGATTGATACCTTGGTTCTCAAAAACTGAGGGAAATACTTACGCTACTTTGTTGCATCGTCCTCTCCTCTTCGGGAAAAACCAACGCGGTGCTCAAGAGGTAGCAATGAGCCCCTCAAAAATCTCTTCATCTTTTTCTGAAAATTTCTGAAATTTTTAGCAACATAAAAATAAAAGTGAACCAAACTCAACAAAATTGATAGCAACTACTCCTACAAATTCCTAGAGGCCATATCATGCATTAAAACTACTTTTGACCACATAAATTTGACATGCAAGCTCAATAACAGGGTCACCTGAGCAGCAAAAATTTGCAATGAATAAAGCACTAGAACAAAAACTAATTGGACCATTGGAGGAGTCACATACCAATGAACAATCCCCCAAAGCAGTTTTGTGAATGGAGCTTTGCGCTAGGAGATCGAAAATGGCAGCAAGATGAGCTAGAACTCGTGCTTGAGCTGGTTGGTGATTTTTTTGGAGGAAGAAGGAGTGTGTGGTGGCTCGAATAAGTGGAGGGGGCCACCAGGGGCCCATGAGGCAGGGGGCGCGCCCAGGGGGTAGGGCGCACCCTAGACCCTCGTGGCCAGGTGCTGGCTCCCCCTGATGTGTTCTCAGTGCAAGATATTCTCAAATATTCCAAAAAAATCATATTAAATTTTCAGGGCATTTGGAGAACTTTTATTTTCGAGGTCTTTTTTATTGCATGGATAATTCAGTAAACTGACAGAAATTACTAGTTTTGCTTTATTTAATATAAATAATAGAAAGTAAGAAGAGGGAATTTTGTTTTCTAAATTCACCCATCTCATGTTCTTCAAAAGGAATCCTCTAAAAAGGTTGATCAAGTCTTGTTAACAAACTCATTCCGAATAACATGGAACCGGAGAAATTTCGAATAACACTATGTTACCTCAACAGGGATATGCATGTCCCCAACAATAAGAATATGATATTTCTTCTTGACAGTAGGAAGGGGGAATTCAAAACCTCCAAAGTGATTGTTGAAATTTTCCAATAGAATTGATACTGTGGACTTGAGGTTGTTTCTCAGAAAGTGTACCGCATGCTCATTACCATTAACATGAAAAGTGACTTTGCCTTTGGTGCAATCAATAACAGCCCCTGCAGTATTCAAAAAGGGTCTTCCAAGAATAATAGACATACTATCGTCCTTAGGAATATCAAGAATAACAAAGTCCGTTAAAATAGTAACGTTTGCAACCACAACAGGCACATCCTCACAAATACCGATAGGTATAGCAGTTGATTTGTCAGCCATTTGCAAAGATATTTCAATAGGTGTCAACTTATTCAAATCAAGTCTACGGTATAAAGAGAGAGGCATAACACTAACACCGGCTCCAAGATCACATAAAGCAGTTTTAACATAATTTCTTTTAATGGAACATGGTATAGTTGGTACTCCTGGATCTCCAAGTTTCTTTGGTATTCCACCCTTAAAAGTGTAATTAGCAAGCATGGTGGAAATTTTAGCTTCCGGTATCTTTCTATTATTTGTAACAATATCCTTCATATACTTAGCATAAGGATTCATTTTAAGCATATCGGTCAAATGCATACGCAAAAAGATAGGTCTAATCATTTCAGTAAAGCACTCAAAATCCTCATCATCCTTTTTCTTGGATGGTTTAGGAGGAAAAGGCATGGGTTTCTGAACCCTTGGTTCTCTTTCTTTACCGTGCTTCCTAGCAACAACGTCTGTCTTATCATAATGTTGATTCTTTGATTGTGGGTTATCAAGATCAACAACAGGTTCAATTTCTACATCATTATTATTGCTAGGTTGAGCATCAACATGAACATCATCGTTAACAGTATCACTAGGTTCATGTTCATTACCAGATTGTGTTTCAGCATCAGCAATAGAAATATCATTGGAATTCTCAGGTGTGTCAACAATAGGTTCACTAGAAGCATGCAAAGTCCTATCATTTTTCTTTTTCTTCCTTTTAGAAGGACTAGGTGCATCAATATTAGTTCTCTGAGAATCTTGCTCAATTCTCTTAGGGTGGCCTTCAGGATACAAAGGTTCCTGAGTCACTTTACCTCCTCTAGTTTCAACTCTAACAGCAAAGTCATTATTCTTACTATTCAATTCATTGAGCAAATCATTCTGAGATTTAAGCACTTGTTCTACTTGAGTGGTAACCATAGAAGCACATTTACTAATAAGTTTAATTTCACCTTTAACACTAGCCATATAATCACTCAAGTGTTCAATCATATAAGCATTATGTTTCAATTGTCTACCAACATAAGCATTAAAATTTTCTTGTTTAACAATAAAATTATCAAACTCATCTAAGCATTAGCTAGCAGACTTATTACAAGGGATATCACCTTCATCAAATCTATAGAGAGAATTTACCTTTACTACCTGTGTCGGGTTATCGAGACCGTGTGTTTCTTTAATAGGTGGTGAATTAAGACCATGTATTTCTTCAAAAGGAGGTAAATTCTTAACATCTTCAGCTTTTATACCTTTTTCTTTCATAGATTTATTTTCCTCTTGCATATCTCCAGGACTGAGAAATAGAATACCCCTTTTCTTCGGAGTTAGCTTAGGAGTTGGTTTAGGAAGTGTCCAATTATTTTCATTGGTTAACATATTATTCAATAGCAATTCAGCTTGATCAACAGTTCTTTCCCTGAAAACACAACCAGCACAACTATCCAGGTAATCTCTGGAAGCATCGGTTAGTCCATTATAAAAGATATCAAGTATTTCATTTTTCTTAAGAGGATGATCAGGCAAAGCATTAAGTAACTGGAGAAGCCTCCCCCAAGCTTGTGGGAGACTCTCTTCTTCAATTTGCACAAAATTATATATTTCCCTTAAAGCAGATTGTTTCTTATGAGCTGGGATATATTTAGCAGAGAAGTAGTAAATCATATCCTGGGGACTACGCACACAACCAGGATCAAGAGAATTAAACCATATCTTAGCATCACCCTTTAATGAGAATGGAAATAATTTAAGGATATAATAGTAGCGAGTTTTCTCATCATTAGTGAACAGGGTAGCTATATCATTTAATTTAGTAAGATGTGCCACAACAGTTTCAGATTCATAGCCATAAAAAGGATCAGATTCAACCAAAGTAATTATATCAGGATCAATTGAGAAATCATAATCCTTATCAGTAATAAAGATAGGTGAAGTAGCATAAGCAGGATCATATTTCATTCTAGCATTCAGAGACGTTTCTTTCAGCTTAGCTAATAGTTTCTTAAGATCACTTCTATCATTGCAGGCAAGAAAGTCCCTAGCAGTTTCTTCATCCATAACATAACCCTCAAGCACAGCAGGCAATTCATAGCTAGGGGGAGAATCTTCATCATCACTTTCATCAATATTATCAATTTCAATAATTTCATTTTCTCTAGCCCTAGCAAGTTGTTCATCAAGAAATTCACCTAGTGGCACAGTAGTATCAAGCATAGAAGTAGTTTCATCATAAGTATCATGCATAGCAGAAGTGGCATCATCAATAACATGCGACATATCAGAATTAATAGCAGAAGCAGGTTTAGGTGTCGCAAGCTTACTCAAAACAGAAGGTGAATCAAGTGCAGAGCTAGATGGCAGTTCCTTACCTCCCCTCGTAGTTGAGGGAAAAATCTTAGTTCTTTCTCTTTCAAGTTCCTCATAGTGACCAGCAGATATAAATCCCAAGTGACTCAAAGAATAGAGCTATGCTCCCCGGCAAGGTGCCAGAAAATGGTCTTGATAACCCACAAGTATAGGGGATCGCAACAGTATTCGAGGGTAGAGTATTCAACCCAAATTTATTGATTCGACA
This sequence comes from Triticum aestivum, assembly GCF_018294505.1. Classification (NCBI taxonomy): domain Eukaryota; kingdom Viridiplantae; phylum Streptophyta; class Magnoliopsida; order Poales; family Poaceae; genus Triticum; species Triticum aestivum. The sequence continues at coordinate 102,995,703 of NC_057798.1, read as the reverse complement.
CAAGGGGAGCCAAAGAATATTCACAAGTATTAGCAGCTGAGTTGTCAATTCAACCATACTTGGAAACTTAATATCTGCAGCAAAGTATTTAGTAGCAAAGTAATATGATAGTAGTGGTGACGGTAGCAAAATTAATATTTTTGGTTTTATAGTGATTGTAATAGTAGCAGCGGAAAAGTAAATAAGCGAAGAGCAATATATGAAAAGCTCATAAGCAATGGATCGATGATGGAGAATTATGCCAGATGTGATTATTCATGCAACAGTTATAACATAGGGTGACACAGAACTAGCTCCAATTCATCAATGTAATGTAGGCATGTATTCTGAATATAGTCATACATGCTTATGGAAAAGAACTTGCATGACATCTTTTGTCCTACCCTCCCGTGGCAGCGGGGTACTATTGGAAACTAAGGGATATTAAGGCCTCCTTTTAATAGAGTACTGAACCAAAGCATTAACACATAGTGAATACATGAACTCCTCAAACTACGGTCATCACCGGGAGTGGTCCCGATTATTGTCACTTCGGGGTTGCCGGATCATAACACATAGTAGGTGACTATAGACTTGCAAGATAGGATTAAGAACTCACATATATTCATGAAAACATAATAGGTTCAGATATGAAATCATGGCACTCGGGCCCTAGTGACAAGCATTAAGCATAGCAAAGTCATAGCAACATCAATCTCAGAACATAGTGGATACTAGGGACCAAACCCTAACAAAAATAACTCAATTACATGATAAGTCTCATCCAACCCATCACCGTCCAGCAAGCCTATGATGGAATTACTCATGCACGGGGTGAGCATCATGGAATTGGTGATGGAGGAAGATTGATGATGACGATGGCGACGGATTCCCCTCTCCGAAGCCCCGAACAGACTCCAGATCAGCCCTCTCGAGAGAGTTTAGGGCTTGGCGGTGGCTCCGTATCGTAAAACACGATGAATCCTTCTCTCTGATTTTTTTTCTCCCCGAACACGAATATATTGAGTTGGAGTTGAGGTCGGTGGAGCGTCAGGGGTCCCACGAGGCAGGGCGCGCGCCCCCCACCCTCGTGGACAGGGTGTGGGCCCCCTGACGTGGATTCTTCTTCCAGTATTTTTTATATATTCCAAGAATAATCTCCGTTGATTTTCAGGTCATTCTAAGAACTTTTATTTCTGCAGAAAAAGAACACCCTGGCAATTCTACTGAAAACAGCGTTAGTCCGGGTTAGTTCCATTCAAATCATGCAAGTTAGAGTCCAAAACAAGGGCAAAAGTGTTTGGAAAAGTAGATACGACGGAGACGTATCACCTGCCGATCATCAGGCAAGTCAACCAAAGTCCACACTTTGTTCTCATACATGGATCCCATCTCAGATTTCATGGCTTCAAGCCATTTTGCGGAATCTGGGCTCATCATCGCTTCCTCATAGTTTGTAGGTTCGTCATGGTCAAGTAACATGACTTCCAGAACAGAATTACTGTACCACTCTGGTGCGGACATTACTCTGGTTGACCTACAAGGTTCGGTAGTAACTTGATCAGAAGTTTCATGATCATCATCATTAGCTTCCTCACTTACTGGTGTAGGAATCACTGGAACTGATTTTAGTGATGAACTACTTTCCAATAAGGGAGAAGGTACAATTACCTCGTCAAGTTCTACTTTCCACCCACTCACTTCTTTCGAGAGAAACTCCTTCTCTAGAAAGGATCCATTCTTAGCAACGAATATCTTGCCTTCGGATCTGTGAAAGAAGGTGTACCCAACAGTTTCCTTTGGGTATCCTATGAAGACACATTTCTCCGATTTGGGTTCGAGCTTATCAAGTTGAAGCTTTTTCACATAAGCATCGCAGCCCTAAACTTTAAGAAACGACAACTTGGGTTTCTTGCCAAACCACAGTTCATAAGATGTCATCTCAATGGATTTAGATGGTGCCCTATTTAACTTGAATGCAGCTGTCTCTAAAGCGTAACACCAAAACAATTGCGGTAAATCAGAGAGAGACATCATAGATCGCACCATATCCAGTAAAGTATGATTATGACGTTCGGACACACCATTACGCTATGGTGTTCCAGGTGGCGTGAGTTGCGAAACTATTCCGCATTGTTTCAAATGAAGTCCAAACTCATAACTCAAATATTCGCCTCCACGATCAGATCGTAGAAACTTGATTTTCTTGTTACAGTGATTTTCCACTTCACTCTAAAATTCTTTGAACTTTTCAAATGTCTCAGACTTATGTTTCATTAAGTAGATATACCCATATCTGCTCAAATCATCTGTGAAAGTGAGAAAATAACGATACCCGCCGCGAGCCTCAATATTCATTGGACCACATACATCAGTATGTTTGATTTCCAACTAATTTGTCGCTCGCTCCATTGTTCCGGAGAATGGCATTTTAGTCATCTTGCCCATGAGGCATGGTTCACATGTACCAAGTGATTCATAATCAAGTCATTCCAGAAGTCCATCTGAATGGAGTTTCTTCATGCGCTTTACACCAATATGACCTAAAAGGCAGTGCCACAAATAAGTTGCACTATCATTATCAACTCTGCATCTTTTGGCTTCAATAATATGAACATGTGTATCACTACTATCAAGATTTAGTAAAAATAGACCACTCATTAGGGGTGCATGACCATAAAAGATAATACTCATATAAATAGAACAACCATTATTCTCTGATTTAAATGAATAACCATCTCGCATCAAACAAGATCCAGATATAATGTTCATGCTCAACGCTGGCACCAAATAACAATTATTTAGGTCTAATACTAATCCCGAAAGTAGATGTAGAGGTAGCGTGCTGACGGCGATCACATCGACTTTGGAACCATTTCCCACGCGCATCGTCACCTCGTCCTTAGCCAATCTTCGCTTAATCCGTAGCTATGTTAGCAACTGAACCAGTATCAAATACCCAGGCACTACTACGAGCATTAGTAAGGTCCACATCAATAACATGTATATCAAATATACCTTTCACTTTGCCATCCTTCTTCTCCGCCAAATGCTTGGGGCAGTTCCGCTTCCAGTGACCAGTTCCTTTGCAGTAGAAGCACTCAGTCTTAGGCTTAGGTCCAGACTTGGGTTTCTTCACTTGAGCAGCAACTGGCTTGCTATTCTTCTTGAAGTTCCCCTTCTTTCCTTTACCCTTTTTCTTGAAACAGGTGGTCTTGTTGACCATCAACACTTGATGCTCCTTCTTGATTTCTACCTTCGCAGCTTTTAGCATTGCGAAGAGCTCGGGAATCGTCTTATCCATCCCTTGCATATTATAGTTCATCACGAAGTTCTTGTAGCTTGGTGGAAGTGATTGAAGAACTCTGTCAATGACACTATCATCAGGAAGATTAACTCCTAGTTGAGTCAAGTGGTTGTGGTACCCAGACATTCTGAGTATATGTTCACTGAAAGAACTATTCTCCTCTATCTTGCAGCTGTAGAACTTATTAGAGACTTCATATCTCTCAATCCGGGCATTTGCTTGAAATATTAACTTCAACTCCTGGAACATCTCATATGCTCCATGACGTTCAAAACATCGTTGAAGTCCCGGTTCTAAGCCGTAAAGCATGGCACACTGAACTATCGAGTAGTGATCAACTTTGCCCTGCCAGGTGTTCATAACATCTGGCGTTGCTCCTGCAGTGGGTTTGTAACCTAGCGGTGCTTCCAAGACGTAATTCTTCTATGCATCAATGAGGATAATCCTCAAGTTACGGACCCAGTCCGTGTAATTGCTACCATCATCTTTCAACTTAGCTTTCTCTAGGAACGCGTTAAAATTCAATGGAACAACAGCATGGGCCATCTATCTACAACAACATAGACATGCAAAATACTATCAGGTACTAAGTTCATGATAAATTAAAGTTCAATTAATCATATTACTTAAGAACTCCCACTTAGATAGATATCACTCTAATCATCTAAGTGATCACGTGATCCATATCAACTAAACCATGTCCGATCATCACGTGAGATGGAGTAGTTTTCAATGGTGAACATCACTATGTTGATCATATCTACTATATGATTCACGCTCGACCTTTCAGTCTCAGTGTTCCGAGGCCATATCTGCATATGCTAGGCTCATCAAGTTTAACCCGAGTATTCTGCATGTGTAAAACAGGCTTGCACCCGTTGTATGTGAACGTAGAGCTTATCACACCCGATCATCACGTGGTGTCTCGGCACGACGAACTGTCGCAACAGTGCATACTCAGGGAGAACACTTATACCTTGAAATTAGTGAGAGATCATCTTATAATGCTATCGCCGAACTAAGCAAAATAAGATGCATAAAGGATAAACATCACATGCAATCAATATAAGTGATATGATATGGCCATCATCATCTTGTGCCTTTGATCTCCATCTCCAAAGCACCGTCATGATCACCATCATCACCGGATTGACACCTTGAGCTCCATCGAAGCATCGTTGTCATCTCGAAAACTATTGCCTCTACGAATATCGCTACCGCTTAGTGATAAAGTAAAGCAATTACATGGAGATTGCATTTCATACAATAAAGCGACAACCATATGGCTCCTGCCAGTTGCCGATAACTGTGTTACAAAACATGATCATCTCATACAATAAAATTTAGCATCATGTCTTGACCATATCAGATCACAACATGCCCTGCAAAAACAAGTTAGACGTCCTCTACTTTGTTGTTGCAAGTTTTACGTGGCTGCTATGGGCTGAGTAAGAACCATTCTTACCTACGCATCAAAAACCACAACGTGGTATAGTGATTGCTTTATGATCTTCAGAAAGAACCCTGTTCATTGAATCTGATTCAACTAAAGCTGGAGAAACAGACACCCACTAGCCACCTGTGTGCGAAGCATGTCGGTAGAACCAGTCTCGTGTAAGCGTACGCGTAATGTCGGTCTGGGCCGCTTCATCCAACAATGCCGCTGAATCAAGAATCAACTAGTGAGGGCAAGCAATATGTATATACCCATGCCCACAAATCCTTTGTGTTCCACTCGTGCATATAACATCTACGCATAAACCCGGCTCGGATAACACTGTTGGGGAACGCAATAATTTCAAAAAAATTCCTACGCACACGCAAAATCATGGTGATGCATAGCAACAAGAGGGAAGAGTGTCGTCCATGTACCCTCGTAGACCGTAAGCGGAAACGTTATGACAATGCGGTTGATGTTGTCGTATGTCTCCACGATCGACCGATCCCTAGTACCGAACGTACGGCACCTCCGTGATATGCACACGTTCAGCTCGGTGACGTCCAGCGAACTCACGATCCAGTAGAGCTTCGAGGGAGAGTTTCATCAGCACGACGGCGTGATGACGGTGTTGATAAAGATACCGATGCAGGGCTTCGCCTAACCACCGCTACGATATGAACGAGGTGGATTATGGTGGAGGGGAGCACCGCACATGGCTAAAAGATCAATGGTCAACCTGTGTGTCCATGAGGTGCCCCCCTCCCCCGTATATAAAGGAGTGGAGGAGGGGAAGGGCCGGCCCTCTCTATGGCGCGCCCTGGGGGAGTCCTACTCCCGCCCCCCTTTCCTAGTAGAAGTAGGAACCCTTCCAAGTAGGAGTAGGAGAGGAAGGAAGGAGGAGAGAGGGAGGAAGGAAAGGGGGCCCAGCCCCCTCCCTATTCGGATTGGACTTGGGGGCGCGCCTCCCTCTTTTCCCTTCCCTCTCCTCTATTCCACTAAGGCCCAATAAGGCCCATCTACTCCTCGGGGGGTTCCAGTAACCTCCCCGTACTCCGGAAAAATGCCCGAACCACTCGGAACCATTCCGATGTCCAAATATAGACTTCCAATATATCGATCTTTAAGTCTCGACCATTTCGAGACTCCTTGTCATGTCCGTAATCAAATCCGGGACTCCGAACTACCTTTGGTACATCAAAACACACAAACTCGTAATATCGATCGTCACCGAATGTTAAGCGTGCGGACCCTACGGGTTCGAGAACTATGTAGACATGATCGAGACTTATCTCCGGTGAATAACCAATAGCGGAACCTGGATGCTCATATTGGTTCCTACATATTCTATGAAGATCTTTTCAGTCAAAGCGCATAACGGTATACGTTGTTCCCTTTGTCATCCGTATGTTACTTGCCCGAGATTCGATCGTCGGTATCTCAATACCTAGTTCAATCTCATTACCGGCAAGTCTCTTTACTCGTTACGTAATGCTACATCCCGTAACTAACTCATTAGTCACATTGCTTGCAAGGCTTATAGTGATGTGCATTACCGAGAGGGCCCAGAGATACCTCTCCGACAATCGGAGTGACAAATCCTAATCTTGATCTATGCCAACTCAACAAACACCATCGGAGACACCTGTAGAGTACCTTTATAATCACCCAGTTATGTTGTGACGTTTGGTAGCACACAAAGTGTTCCTCCGGTATTCGGGAGTTGCATGATCTCATAGTCATAGGAACATGTATAGTTATGGAGAAAGCAAAAGCAACAAACTAAACGATCGTCATGCTAAGCTAACGGATGGGTCAAGTCAATCACTTCATTCTCTAATGATGTGATCCCGTTAATAAAATGAAAACTCATGTCGATGGTTAGGAAACATAACCATCATTGATTCAACGAGCTAGTCAAGTAGAGGCAAACTAGTGACACTTGATACGTCTCCAACGTATCTATAATTTTTGATTGTTCCATGCTATTATATTATCAACCTTGGATGTTTTATATGCATTTATATGCTATTTTATATGATTTTTGGGACTAACCTATTAACCTAGAGCCCAGTGCCAGTTTCTTTTTTTCCCTTGTTTTAGAGTATCGCAGAAAAGGAAAATCAAACGGAGTCCAATTGACCTGAAACTTCATGGAACTTATTTTTGGAAGAAAAGCAACCCGGGAGACTTGGAGTCCACGTAAGGGAAGCAACGAGGAATCCACGAGGCAGGGGGCGCGCCCATCCCCCCTGGGCGCGCCCTCCACCCTCGTGGGCCCCTCGTGGCTCCCCTGGCGTAATTCTTCCTCCTATATATACCCATATACCCTAAAACGATCGGGGAGCACAATAGATCGGGAGTTTCGCCGCCAGAAGCCTCCGTAGCCACTGAAAGCCAATCTAGATCCGTTCCGGCACCCTGCCAGAGGGGGAATCCCTCTCCAGTGACCATCTTCATCATCCCGGTGCTCTCCATGACGAGGAGGGAGTAGTTCTCCCTCGGGGCTGAGGGTATGTACTAGTATCTATGTGTTTGATCTCGATCTCTCTCTCTCTCTCTCTCTCGTGTTCTTGAGGTGGCACGATCTTGATGTATCGCGAGCTTTGCTATTATAGTTGGACCTTATGATGTTTCTCCCCCTCTACTCTCTTGTAATGGATTGAGTTTTCCCTTTGAAGTTATCTTATCGGATTGAATCTTTAAAGATTTGAGAACACTTGATGTATGTCTTGCCGTGCGTATCTGTGGTGACAATGGGATACCACGTGATTCACTTGATGTATGTTTTGGTGATCAACTTGCGGGTTCCGCCCATGAACCTATGCATAGGGGTTGGCACACGTTTTCGTCATGATTCTCCGGTAGAAACTTTGGGGCACTCTTTGAGGTTCTATGTGTTGGTTGAATAGATGAACCTGAGATTGTGTGATGCATATCGTATAATCATACCCACGGATACTTGAGGTGACATTGGAGTATCTAGGTGACATTAGGGTTTTGGTTGATTTGTGTCTTAAGGTGTTATTCTAGTACGAACTCTAGGGCCGTTTGTGACACCTATAGGAATAGCCCAATGGATTGGTTGGAAAGAATAACTTTGAGGTGGTTTCGTACCCTACCATAATCTCTTCGTTCGTTCTCCTCTATTAGTGACTTTGGAGTGACTCTTTGTTGCATGTTGAGGGATAGTTATGTGATCCAATTATGTTATTATTGTTGAGAGGACTTGCACTAGTGAAAATATGAACCCTAGGCCTTGTTTCAACGCATTGCAATACCGTTTATGCTCACTTTTATCATTAGTTACCTTGCTGTTTTTTTAATTTCAGATTACAAATACTATTATCTACCATCCATATACCACTTGTATCACCATCTCTTCGCCGAACTAGTGCACCTATACAATTTACCATTATATTGGGTGTATTGGGGACTGTCGGTGTCAAAACCGGCGGATCTCGGGTAGGGGGTCCCGAACTGTGCATCTAGGCGGATGGTAACAGGAGACAAGGGACACGATGTTTTTACCCAGGTTCGGGCCCTCTCGATGGAGGTAAAACCCTACTCCTGCTTGATTAATATTGATGATATGGGTAGTACAAGAGTTGATCTACCACGAGATCGGAGAGGCTAAACCCTAGAAGCTAGCCTATGGTATGATTGTTGTGATTGTTGTCCTACAGACTAAACCCTCCGGTTTATATAGACACCGGAGGGGGCCAGGGTTACACAGAGTCGGTTACAATGGGAGGAGATCTACATATCCATATCTGCCAAGCTTGCCTTCCACGCCAAGGAGAGTCCCATCCGGACACGGTACGAAGTCTTCAATCTTGCATCTTCATAGTCCTACAGTCCGGCCAAAGGTAATAGCCCGGCTGTCCGGATACCCCCTAATCCAGGACTCCCTCAGTAGCCCCTGAACCAGGCTTCAATGACGATGAGTCCGGCGTGCAGATTGTCTTCGGCATTGTAAGGCGGGTTCCTCCTCCGAATACTCCATAGAAGATTTTGAACACGAGGATTGTGTCCTGCTCTGCAAAGCAAGTTCCACATACCACCGTGGAGAGAATAATATGTTCACAAATCTAATCTGCTGACATATTCTGTAGCGTGACATCACACCACAGCCAAGCCTTTATTTGAATCGCTTTTTGCAGTCCACCTCAGCGTGTTTTGCGAGGCGGTTTCCTTGGCACGTCTTGTCGAAACAGAGATCGTGTCCCCTTATCACGGGATTATTATCAATACGGACGTGGGTAACCCAATCATGCCCATTGGTATGTCTCCTCAATCGAAGGTGAGTCCAAAACGGTTACGGGGTGGGCTCTTGGTATTCAACCTCTTTATAAAGAGACCAAGGCCTTACTTTTTTCTATCGATCCCAATCAAACGTTCTACACTGCTGCCTGGAGTTTGTGGAAAGAAAGAAATAATAAGCACTTCAGAGGTGTAGCCCCAAGCATTACATCTTGGTTTCAGCGTTTCAAGGAGGACTTGGGGCTCTTGCAACATAGAGTGAAAGGTGCACGCAGGGCTGCCCTGCTCTCATATTGTGACACACTTAGTTGAGTCCTTCTTTTTTCTGTACTCTGTTAGCTTCCGTAGAACCAAAAACAGTGTGTGAGTGCTGATCATGGCTTAGCTGACCACCCCCCTGTTGGTGACACCAGTAGTGAGGGTGGGATGTGATGTAAGTGATATATCTATGTAAACACCCCATTTATATGGATATATGAAAAAATATGCAGTGGGAGTTCTCTCCCACTGTCAAGTTCCTCAAAAAAAATCCGCCTCCCGCCTCGAGTTCCAACACCCGAAGCTCCAAATTCAGGCGCTTCGGACCTTCAATTATGTTCGAATCCATCCTTCAAGGTTGATGGATGCCTTCCTCCGCCACGGAGGGAGACATAATAAAGCTAAGGGAGGCCAGGTACTTGACCAGCGAAATCCCGCATAGGCTGCCTGCTCAAGGGCAGGTTATCCCCACCCCGAAGTCCGGCGAGAGCGTCGTGTTCGTATCTCATTTCCTTCGAGGGCTAGGCTTTGCGTCGGATCCCTTTGTGAGGGGGCTCATGTTCTATTATGGGCTGGACTTCCACGACTTAGCTCTGGAGTCTATCCTCCACATCTCATCGTTCATCGTTGTGTGCAAAGCTTTCCTCCGCATTACCCCTCACTTCGGACTGTGGCTCAAGACCTTTAAAGTAGAGCCGAAGATGGTTGAGGGGCAGCAAGCAGAGTGCAGAGGCGCTGTAATAAGCAGGAATACTAACGCCCCATGGCCCGTGGGCTGTTTCCAGGAGGAGCCCAGCTTATGGCAACAAGAGTGGTTTTATATCACGGCTCCCAGGGGTACCAAGTGGGTGGCTCCACCTGCCTTTCGCTCGGGTCCCCCGCCACGACTAACGTCATGGGTCAACAAGGGATTAGACTGGTGGCCGGCAAAGGACGTCCCCATATTGCAGAGCCGCATTCAAGACCTCTTGGAGGGAGATGTCAGTCTGATCGTGGTGATGCAGGTTATGTTGATTCGCCGAGTTATGCCCTGCAAACGTCGCCCCCTCCGCCTACGGGAGTTTAACCGGGAGGGACCACGAGCTCTTCAAAATTTCCTTGGCATGACGCCCATGGAGATGTACAAACTGTTCTTCGGACCACATGCGATGTGTCCGGATTCCACTGAGGATGTAGGCCTGAGCTGCAATCGTCCGGATACCCAGGTGAGTAGCCCTGCATCCGAACACTCCATCTGCTTATTTGTCGCAACCTCGCCCTTAAAAAAGCTGCTCTTTAATCAGGAGTGGATAGCAAAGGCGAAGCTGATCAGGTGTCCGTCCCGTCTCCCTGAGACCTCACCAGACCCTGTATTGACCAGGATGCTGGAGATCGCGCCTAGTTCAGCGCTATTGGGAGAAAATAAAGGGGAAAACAGGGAAGCTACCGCCTCCCAGGAGGAGGTTAAGCGGAAGGGAGGAATCGAAACTTCCTCTCCCCAGGGAAAGAAGAGGACCGCCTCTGAAGACCCGAAGACAATGGTCTCAAAACGGGGGAAGAAATCTTCGGCAGAGGATCCTGCACCGGGGAATACCCCGACCGCACCATGCCCTCAAGGGGATCAGCCCTCTACCGAGCAGTAAGTAAAAGGGTACTCAATAATGAGGAAGAACCTTGCTTTACTTCTGAGAAAAATAACCGAAGCCTTTATCTTTTGCAGTTCGGATCTTATCCCTTCTCAGCAGTGCTCGTCTTCGGGGAGTCTTCTTCCGGAGATAATGGAGAGCGGAACGCCTCCCCCTGCCATACCGCCTCATGGGGCGAGCGACCCCGAAGTGTCGCCACGGAGGGTTTCTCCTAATCCGGCGCGGACAGAAGGTAGTCACGTGGCCGCCCGAAGCCCTCAGTATCCAGCTTTTGAAGAGAACAATCAAAAGAGTCCGGCACCGCCTGGTGTGCGGTCAGATGTACTGAGGGATCTGCTAGAGCGAGTAGTTATCTCAGAGGAGCACCATACATTAATGGGTACGGTAATTGAAAGGATTTCCTCCGCAGAAAGCGGGTTGCATGAAGCTGTCCTAAGTCTACTAACGGGGTTTGAGGTACGTGAAGTGGTGCACCTTTTTGACAGTACCGCATATCTTAAGATGTGTCCTGTATAAATAGTAGCCCCTGAGACTCTTGGTGCTGTCGTAGGCGACAACACGTGGAGGATCATAGTCCCAGGTATAATTTTGACGCCTTCGTATGTAGGTGGCGAAGTGTCCGGTGACCAGCCAGACTGTTGAATTTGCCGAGTTAAAGTGGCAACTGGACGTAGCAGATGCCGACATCGTGCTTGTCAACAAGCGGCTTGATGAGGCGCAAGGTATGTGATTTTTCCATTATACATGGTAAGAGGAGCATGATGCCAGTATCTATAACATGTGTGTTTAATGCAGATGGAGCTGCGGCTATGGAGAACCTGCGGGCAGAACTTGCCCGAACCAAGGAACAAGCCAGAAAAAGCGATGCGGCTGCCCTAAAGGCAATCGAGGAGCTAAAAGCCGAACAAGCTGCTCACTGCCAAAGCAAGGAGAAAATGGCCAAGATGGCTATGGAATTGAAGAATGTTGTTGACCATTGCAAGCTTCTAGAAAAGGAAGATCAAGCGAAGAGGGCAGACCTGGAGAAGGCCACGACGGAGGCCAAGGATACCCGCTCTGCGATGAGAGCGATGAAGGAGGAGCTGCGTCAAGCCGGAGATATCGCGGCTGGGAAGTCCTTTATGCTGCGGATGAAGTTCAGAGATCCCAAATATGCTCCGTCAGACCGGCTTTGGAGTTCGGCAGACGCATATATGGATTTAGCGGCAAGTCCTGCTGATGCGGCCGAACACTTCCGAGATCAAAAGGATCGCGAGGTGGAAAAGATGTTCTAGTCGCAGTTTCACAATCCAAAGCGCCCGCTTCCGTTGACCGATCGGCTGGCCGAATTGGCCGAGCTGAATAGGCTATCCGGACTTGCCATGAGGTATGTCGTGGATCATCTGTGGCCGGAAAGACCAAAGACGAACATTTATTTTAGCTTTGTGCAGCAGTTCATTGGTGATGTGCCACATATCAACGCGATGAAGAGGTTAGCATGCGTAGAGGGTGCGCGGTTGGCCCTTGCCCGTGTGAAGACATACTGGGTAGAGATGGAGGCCACCATCGTTGCAGCCCAAGATTCGGACGAAAGTCGAGTGCATGTCGAGCACTACTTTCAAGAAGTTCTTGAGGGCGCTTGCTCAATAGAGGCGTAGTGCTCGAAGGATATTATGTTCTGATGACATGTATTCCCATTGAAAACAATGTTTGATAGAAATGTAAAGGCTATTCTATGCTTGTGCCTGCAAGAATTGTAATACCTCATGTGCGGCCGTTTATGTATATGTGTATATAACCTGAAAGATGGCAGTCGTTGGCTTCAGCCCCCACGCATATAATGCGGGGGTGTTCGCAAAAGGCGCATTTTCACACTTGATCCAACGTCTTGGTCCATAACGGAGGTGATAGCGCAGCGAACTAGGCAATCGAACTATAATGCTTTATCACTTTCACTTAGCCATAGGAGTTTGATAGTGGGGCTACTATATAGCCCCTGGTGGCTCCGCGCTCGCCCGAATTCGGGGCGCGTGTGTGACTGGCCGGGAAACGACCCTTCGTTAATGCGTAGGAATCCCGAAGATTCCGATAGGTCATCGAGTGGTTGACCAGTCTCACGCTATATCATGACAGTCAGTTTTCGGCTTTCTCTACTGAGGTGCTCGCCTGGCTGAACTGGGGCACAATCGCAGTAGTTCTCCTAGTGCCGCCTTAGCCGATAGAGCGGAACATAAGGTAGCAAAACACAAGAGCCGAGCAAACCCAACATTTGACCAAAGACATGATTCGGAGCCGATGCATATAAGGCCAAACTCGCGACACCGAGCACTCCCTAAGGTATTCGGTCTTTATGAAAACAGGCTGAAGAGTGCCCTTTGTAATAAGCCCCTAGTGTCCAGGTACGTGCAAAATTCTGACCTGGCCACATGCCAAAACGCCAGCCTCCTTCTCGGTTATACTAAGAATCCGGGGGATGTGTATCAACAAGAGATAGTAAAAAAGGTTTACGCAGGGTCTTAATCTAAAAAGAATCCTTGGAACGGGTCCCTGCTGCACGTCTACGCCTGTGTCTCCGTTGTGCCGTGTCCTGGACGGGTGTAGCACGGTGTTCATCTGTAAAAGAGAGGAACTTACTTGAAAAAGTAGTCGTGCGAAATATATGTTATACTAGATAAACAAAGTACAATTCAAGATGGGTAAGATTGAGCCTTATTATCGCTTGTTATACATGCGTGGAGCCCCTTGTATAGGGGTATACGGCTATTAAACCTTTATCGGTTATATGCTTACGCCGGACTCGTCTAACCGTGTCCGTGGTCATGACGACCTGTTAGGTGCTTTGGTTGGTGAAGCCGTTTTAGCGTGTGGCTGCCAAGGCGGCCGCACAGTCTTCCGCACGCGAGGAGCACTCAATGTTTCCCTTTAATGACATGATGCCGCATGGACTGGGCATCTTAAGTGTGAGAGACGCATAATGCGGTATTGCGTTAAAACGGGCGAAAGCTTCGCGTCCCAGTAGTGCTTGATAGCCACTTTGAAACGGGGCGATGTGGAAGGTTAGCTTTTCGCTACGGAAGTTATCGGGGGAGCCGAACATAACTTCTAGTAGGAGGGAGCCCGTGCAATGAGCTTCTGGGCCTGGCGTTACTCCTTTAAAGGAAGTATTGCTATGGCTAATTTTTGTTGGGTCCATCCCCATTTTGCAGACTGTGTCCTGATATATCAGGTTTAAACTACTGCCGCCGTCCATCAGGACTCGTGTAAAGTGGAATCCGTCAATTATCAGGTCTAGCACCAAGGCAGCCCAGCCTGCGTGCCGGATACTTCCGGAGTAATCTTGGTGATCGAAGGTGATCGGTTTTGACAACCAGTGGCGAGACTCCTTTGTGATAGGACGCATGGTGCGTACCTTTGTGGGCGCCACTGTGTTTCTCCCTTTTGTCACGTGTAGTACGTTTACTGTTTTGACTTCTTGTGGGAATTTCTTTTGTTCCCCAGTGCTTTGTTTGTGGGGTTCATCATCGTCCTCACTTGGTGTATCCAGCCCCTTGTGTTCGGCGTTGAGTTTGCCGGATTGCTTGAAGACCCAACATTCTCTATGGGTATGATTTGCAGGCTTGCCAGGGGCGCTGTGGATTTGACATATCTTGTCCATAATTTTGTTGAGACTGGACAGTTCGTCTCTGTTATCTTTGAGAGGCAGCTTTAGCTGACCCCGCCGAGAGCTTTTGAATCCGGCGTTAACAGTCGTGCTCTTCGGGTTGTTTTCCTTAATCCGGCGCTGGTCTTTGATGCGTCGTGGCTTCCCATTTCCGTCCCTGACTTCGGAAGTACTTGAGTCGCTGGTGCTACATCTTGCCAGCCAGCTGTCCTCGCCCGCGCAAAAGCGGGTCATAAGGCTTGTTAATGTGGCCATTGTTCTTGGCTTTTCCTGGCCGAGGTGCCTAGCGAGCCATTCGTCTCGAATACTGTGTTTGAAAGCTGCTAAGGCTTCGGTGTCCGGACAGTCGACTATTTGGTTCTTTTTAGTAAGAAACCTGTTCTAGAGTTTTCGGGCTGACTCTCCGGGCTGCTGAGTTATATGACTTAAGTCATCTGCATCCAGTGGTCGGACATAGGTCCCTTGAAAATTTGCCCGAAAGGCGTCCTCGAGCTCTTCCCAACTTCCAATGGTGTTTTCGGGAAGGCTTTTGAGCCAATGCCTTGTTGGCCCTTTGAGCTTGAGTGGTAGGTATTTGAGGGCATGGAGATCGTCTCCTCGAGCCATGTGAATGTGGAGGATGTAGTCCTCAATCCAGACCCCAGGGTCTGTTCTTCCGTCGTATGCCTCTATGTTTACGGCTTTGAATCCCTCTGGAAATTCATGGTCCAGCACCTCATCGGTAAAACATAGGGGGTGAGCAGCACCCCTGTATTTGGGTGTACCATGGTGTTCGGATTTTTGTTGTATTATATTGAGTGTTTGAGCACGCTTTCTTGGCCCATAGAGAGATCTGACTGGGCCGTCCTTTTGATGCGAGTCCTCGTGTGGGTCGCGTGTTGACTTGTGTGCAGTGTCGTTTGCCGCCCTATGAGGTCATCTATCCTACCGGATGGCTGATTTGTTTTTTGACTTGGGGGGCTCTAAGGCCCCCTCATCAAATTCAGGCAGTAGCTTCCGCTTTGGGTAGCTCTTTGTGTGGCGACTGCTGCTGTATTTGTCTGCAGTGTTGAGCACTTTACTCCATCTGATTCTAAGTGCATCTTCCGTAGTTTTGAGCTTCCGCTTCTGTTTTTTAGGCTGCGTGCGGTAGCGACGAGCCTTTTATGGAGGTTCTTCTGCTCCAGACGTTTATCCGGCGTGAGGTCGTCCTGACTGTTATCTTCGCCGGGGATGGGTTGTTTGGATTTATTATCCGTGTTGCCCTAGTCGGACGGTTGTTCGATGCCATGTTCGTCGTCCGCCGGCTCACCATGCTCTATCGCTGGGTCTGTATGACCGATGTTTCTATCGAGGTGGGGTTTGGAGCGGCACTTACACCGCCGCTTTACCTGCTTTTCGAGGGGACGATCATTCGTTGTATCCCTCCATTCCTCGTCGTTTCTTCCTTTAGGTGTGTCCACCATGTATACATCGTGAGATGAGGTGGTTGTCCAGTGCTCTGCAGGCAGTGGTTCCTGTTCGTCTCCTACATCATCGTCCATACCGTCGATGTCTTCGGAGTCGAAATCGAGCATGTCGGTCAAATCTTCGACAGTGGCTATTAAGTGGGTGGTGGGTGGGCGGCGAATTTCTTCGTCATCCGCGTCCCGACTCTGCCGGACATAGTTTGGCCAGGACTCTTTTGACAAAGAGAGAGACCTTAGTGAATTCAGCATGTCGCCGAAGGGCGAGTGCTAAAAGATATCCATGGCGGTAAACCCCATGATCGGTGCCCAATCGGATTTGATTGGCAAGGGCGCGGGCAGCTCGGAGTCTGGAGGGGAGTCCGGCAATTTGGAGTCACGGGCCTCACGAAGGGTAAGGCTAGTATTCGGCTCGATCACCATCGAGGTTGCGGCCTCCATGGCGGGGTCTAGCCTCCCATCCACGGATGGTGCAGTTGGCTCCGAATAGATCGGAGCGATTGCAGGTGCGATCTCCTGAATACTGTCCGACGGCAAAGCTAAATCATGCCCATCGTGACAGTGCGGCGCACTTGGCAAGGGCTCGAATCCGGTGAGGATTAGATCTCGCGGATGTCAGCCATGTAGTTTAAGCTTCCAAACCTGACCTGATGGCCAGGGGCATAACTTTCAATCTGCTCCAGATGGCCAAGTGAATTGGCCCGTAGTGCAAAGCCACCAAATACAAAAAACTGTCCGGGGAAAAAAGTCCCACCCTGGACTGCATCGCTAACGATGATCGGAGGAGCCATCAAACCTAATGGTGACGACACAGAGGAACTCTCAATGAAAGCACCAATGTCGGTGTCAAAACCGGCGGATCTCGGGTAGGGGGTCCCGAACTGTGCGTCTAGGTGGATGGTAACAGGAGACAAGGGACACGGTGTTTTTACCCAGGTTCGGGCCCTCTCGATGGAGGTAAAACCCTACTCTTGCTTGATTAATATTGATGATATGGGTAGTACAAGAGTTGATCTACCACGAGATCGGAGAGGCTAAACCCTAGAAGCTAGCCTATGGTATGATTGTTGTGATTGTTGTCCTATAGACTAAACCCTCTGGTTTATATAGACACCGGAGGAGGCCAGGGTTACACAGAGTCGGTTACAATGGGAGGAGATCGACATATCCGTATCTGCCAAGCTTGCCTTCCACGCCAAGGAGAGTCCCATCCGGACACGGGACAAAGTCTTCAATCTTGCATCTTCATAGTCCTACAGTCCGGCCAAAGGTAATAGTCCGGCTGTCCGGATACCCCCTAATCCAGGACTCCCTCAGGGACACAAGAGACTCTTTGTTATTTGGTTGCAGGGTTGCTTGAGAGAGACCATCTTCATCCTACGCCTCCTACGGATTGATAAACCTTAGGTCATCCACTTGAGGAAAATTTGCTACTGTCCTACAAACCTCTGCACTTGGAGGCCCAACAATGTCTACAAGAAGAAGGTTGTGTAGTAGACATCAACACTCTGTTTGTCTATGTATTCACACATGTACTAAGTTTCTGGTTAA
Source organism: Triticum aestivum (assembly GCF_018294505.1). Classification (NCBI taxonomy): domain Eukaryota; kingdom Viridiplantae; phylum Streptophyta; class Magnoliopsida; order Poales; family Poaceae; genus Triticum; species Triticum aestivum. Next base: position 102,978,197 of record NC_057798.1, on the reverse strand, counting down.
TACAATTCCAGCATGAATAATAAACATTTATCATGATATAAGGAAATATAAATAACAACTTTATTATTGCCTCTAGGGCCAATTTCCTTCAATGGCAACTCATGTGGGTCTCATACCCATCTCCCTCGGTGCATTATCTATCACAACATGTGATAGCCCCTTCATAAAGGGATCTGTCAGATTCTTAGCCGTATGAACATAGTCCAACGCTATCACTCCGGAGTTTCTTATGTGTTTGTTGGACTTCATGTTGTCATTTGAACTCTTCACCTTGGTGATGGCAGTCTGATTGTCACAGTTCATAAGGATAGCCGGAACCGGTTTATCAACCAATTACTTTCAACTACTCCCTCTGTCCCAAATTTCTTGACTTAGATTTGTCTAAATACGGATGTATCTAATACTAAAATGTGACTTGATACATCTGTATCTAGACAAATCTAAGACAAGAATTTTGGGATGGAGGGAGTACTTTATGAACATCAATGCTACCTTTTAAGAGGGTATATTTGCCTCAGTAACTTGTGTTATGGATTTTGCATGTAATCCCTCTGCTCTCATGCCTTTGAAGACATGTTCTAGTGTCTTTGTTCACTCATTTCTGTGCGTATATGTAGTCATATATGGAGTATAATATCGAAAATCGTCTTATATTTCTGAACGGAGGTAGCAATAAAATATGGTTTCTGTTTGAATTAGAACCAGGTCCGCGGTGGAGATGAAGTTCTCAAAGTCATGCCGTGTGAACTGGAAGACCTAATGATGAGTTCTACTGCTGAACTATCCAGTTGCTGTGTCCTTGTCGCCACGTGTCCTGAACTAGTGTTTTCCTGTAGCATTGTTGCCAGGCATGTTCTCGAGGCTGTACTTGACCACAACAATTTCCTGGTTGTGCCTTCGATTATGAAGGGTGTGGTTCTTGTAAAGCTTCCCAACAAATCTGATGCGGCCTATCTTCATCATCATGTTTACGAGTGGAAAGACCACTCTGTTAGGTTCTCCAAGGTTGACAAGATGGTGATAGTGCATGTAGACATCTCACACGAAGTCCATGGCCTAGTCAGTTATGCGGGGTTCATCCCGTAGGTCGGTGGCAAGAAATTGTTTGCAGAGTTTAGTTAGTGCAACTTTGCTTGTCTGTAGTAAGTACTATTGTTCAGTACTTGATTTGTGTTTGTGAACCCTGTATTGTTTATTAGTACTGCCGCTTTTGGTGTGTGGTCAGTCCTGAGAACGGTCTATGTTAATGTCTGTCACTCAATTCGGTCTGTATATTTTGAAGTATCCAGATCATATTTTTTGTGATGACGGTTTATCAATTATGGTTACACTCCAATATCTGTATGCATTGCAGGGTTTATCGCACCCACCAGGATTTCCAGTCCCATGGATGTTCGGTCCATACGATTTGTCACGACCTTTGGACTATCCTGCTTGTGGGAGTAGGCAGGGCCCCTGCATGCCACGTGTAGTTGGACGATCAATCTTCTGTTTAGTACTTCAACATAGTGATTTCCTGGTAAGGATTCACTCGTGTCACATCAAGTAAATCTTATTGATTTACTGTCTAAATCTTATTGATTTAATGTCATGTTTTCTTTCTTTTCCTGTAATTTTACAATGCAGGTTTTGCCATGTGACATTCATCACAGAATAAACCATTTGGTTTGCTCTACGATGGCTATTTTTGCAGGTTTCACTTCTTATGTCGTGTCAGTAATGAAGGCACTATCCATCACTTATATTACTGGAAAAAATTGGATCAGTCTGTTACCTGAGTACAAGCTGAATCCCTATGATGAACTGCAGTTTGGTTTAACAAAAACGCCAAAATTAGTCCTTCTCGCGTTTAGAAGAAATGAAGAAAAAAACTGGATCACGGTCACGGATCCTAGTCAAGTTAGAAAACTGATCATAGCAGACCAGACACGATCACCGCTGTCTCGCACAGATCAAGCACCGGCAGTTTCTCTAGTACTGACAGCGGCAGCAGCTCAGTCTGATCCAGCTGAGGATTGGGCACCGACTGCGTCAGCGGATCAGTCTGATCTACCGGAGGATCAGGCATCGACACCGGCACCTACTCCGACACCGGCACCATCTCTACAAGGAGCACCATCTCCGGCAGTAGTAGTGGCTTCGGCACCTGCACCAACACTTGCACTTGCATCTGCTCCGGTCCGTGCAGTTGCACCAGCAACAGACTGGGCTGCAGTTCGCACTTCATATACCAAAGTCCTTACAAAAATCGGCATGTCCACCTTCTTGGTAAGCATTGGCTGCCCAAGTGCTTCGTTCTTTTTTCTTTCCATGTTGTTTCACATGATTCACTGTGTTGATCTAACTGTTTGGGTATGTCTTCTTGTTTGCAAACAGAGAATTCCTAGAGCAACGAGGGAGTCGTTCAACAATCCGAGTGACCGCGGCCAAGTTTCTCTTACCATGCGCAGCCTTGGTGTGAATGAACCTGCTCAATATACCGTAAGTACAAAGGATGGTTGCATGATGATTGATGCTAAAGGATGGTCAAGGTTCAAATCTAAATCATATCTTGCGGTAGGGGATGATGTCAAAATCGAACTTTCTCGGCAAGGAGAGCTGGTCCAACTTTGAAATTAGCAGCACGCAACTGCCGAACTGATCTATCCTCCGAGAGATTTTGATGTAATAATCTGGCATGGTGAAACAAGTGTCTTGTGTGTATAAGTAGTACGACAATATTATTTATCACATGGTATATCGTTGATAGAATTGCAACTCTGATTGCTGGTTAGGAACTGCAGTTCGATTTCATTCCAACAGCTGACGTGCTTTATTCAATTTTGTGTATTCGCCTTGCGACAGCATCTAAAACCAGGGCCGTACCGATTGCTTGCAATATGAAAAGCGCTGAGGTAGAACACATGGGCCCCCAAACATGCAGGGTCGGCCTGCGGCCCAAAGTCCAGAACCGTGAGCCTATCTGAGTATTATATTCTCAGCTGAACCCCCATAAAAAAGTTGAACCCCCATAATGCACGTGCGTTGCAGAGGGAGTATATTTCTTTGCAAGGTGAGCCTGTGATATAAAAGATTTGTATATTTCTTTACAGAGGGATTATCTCTCTGTCAAAAAATATATTTATGTGTAACTAGTTACTCCTGTCTTTCTACTTCCTTTCGCTGATATGTGGGGCAATCGGTAATGGGGTCCACGTGTCATATGCACAAATTAGAGTGCACAACTTCACAGTAGACACACCCCGGTCGTAGCACCGCAGTAATGCAATGAGCCGTCAAATCACAACCCCCCCTTTCCAGCTTAAGCAGTAAGCTGGACGGACGAAGCGGCAATATTTCACTGGGCCTGAATCCCCTTCTCCCTCGTCTGCTTGTTCAGAGAAAACCCCCTCTCGGTGATTGCATAGGGTTTTCTCATGGAGAACCAGGTACGAATTCTTCATCCATCCCTGATAAATCCAAGTCCCTTGGTCGCAGGTAACCCTAGGATGGTAGCCGCCGCCGTTGATGCATTTTTCTTCCTACTGAATCTAGTGTGTTTCATTTGCAGTGCCCAAAGTGCGAGTACCCTACAGGTTTCTACACCCTCGGTGAGACGCCACACTTGTTCCTTCTCATCCTAACACAGCATTTTGAAACGCGCACAGTATGTTCCTAGAATCCTCTTTTCTATCCAGGAGGGTGGTTTTTTTTAACATGTTGTGTTCTCATATTATTTTTCCTGGAGTGTATTATTTGCTCTGCCAGAACACATGTACTCAAGATGCTCGGCCTTGCCATAACTGAATACACTAGTTTAATGGTCACAGTGAAGACAAGCCATGGATATAAGTTCTGAGTTGGGTTCATGAACCAAGAAGATCGTTGCTTTTTTTATGGACGAACTTGGATAAACTTTCTCAAGTGTTATGGACTGAAAGTTGGCACACAAATGTTGATGGAAATAGCAGAATCTGGTCTCATTTTCACTGCGATCTTCCACCCCAACGTAGTTCCAATTGTTCATGCATGTTAGTTTTGTATCTGGTTCTTGCTTGTTGCCTCGATTACTTCTTAATCCACCTATTCTGTCTAACTAATCACAATTTAACTTTAGAAGTAGCAACGAATCTCTCACGGATATGCTACTTCTAACTAATATTTTCTTATAATTGGTGGCACGTGTAGGTTTTTTCAGAGTTAAGCAGTCTGCTCGTTTGTTACTCTGTAATAACTCGGCTGTTACTAATGGCACTGAAGTTGACTAGATCGACATCCACAAGTTCCTACACTTTATTGATCGTCTTGAGGTCCTTGTGGGGCGTTTCAATGGTGGAAGGCCACGTGGGATATGTGTGCCACTGCTGCACTCGTTGAACAGGTCCAACTATGTCGAGAAACTTATGGTACAAGATGTTTTCTGTTATATATGTTGTTCATAAACTATTGCTTATACACAGTTTTACAGCTGTGATCTTCTTGAAACAGGAACTGCTGAGTTCTATTGTTCCTATACAGATGCCTGACCATGGTCGGGACAGACTTGCGCTTGGTCACAACATGATGTTTATGTCGACCTACTCAATTCCCCTTGGAGGTGAAAAGGTACTTATTCATGGGTGGTCTCAAATAATGAAGGCCCGTCCATCTTGGAGAATAGGACAGAAGATTATGTTCATGCTTTTCCATAGCTCTAAAGCGAATATCCTGTTTATTGACTAGGTTGCGAGATGAAGCCGCTTTCAGAAGGTTGTGGATGCGCGGGGTGGTGCCTGGGCCTTGTCCTGGGGCTTGGTGGCCTCACCCTTGGTTAACTGTAGGCAAAGTAGCACTGTTCGAGGCGTGCTTTGTATGGTTGAACCTGTATAAGTACTCATACTGCTTTCAGCTATGGTTGTTAAGTGCCCCTACTGGTTTCAGTTAAGGTTGTTAAGTACTCCTGCTGCTTTTACAGTCTGTCGTGTTTCTTCAGTCCTGTCTTCCTCCAGCCGCCAAAACCAAACCAGTGCCGGCGGGGCCGCCTGCTTCCTCCTCCCACGGTTAGCTATGCCTCAGCGCACGCATCACCGCCCCATCGTCTCCTAAATCGTTAACGCCGACGTCCTCCGCGCGCTTTGGTGCGCTCGCTGTGGCGCTGCCCTCTCGCATTGTCAACATGGTCAACAAACAACAGGAATCGGCAGAAGTACGTGGAGAGGATGACAGTAGGGGCCCACCACGTCAGCGTATGGAAAAATAAAATGCTTCCTCCTAATGTTTTCCTGACATCTGGGACCCACGACATTGTGAGCCTATAGTCAATAGACAAGAGAACAGCACAAGATCGAGTGACACCTGGGACGTAACTACTCGAGCAGTATTTTTTTTGTTTGGTATTGTTGAGATGGAGCAGGGTTTGAACTGGGATGTGCCCCGTCTAGCCCAGGCTTATATTTTATGTTCACCATGTGACCAGCCCAGCTATTTTTTCTTTGTGAAAATGAGCCCAGTTTATTTTTTCTGAAGAATACCCAATCTAGGCCTACTTATTTTTCTACGCCCTGATGGGCTGCAACTCTTTCAAGACGCCTGCAAATCTTGAAAGTAATATGAAATGGGTTGTAAATATAAAAACAGATGACAAATTGGCAATTGCTTTATAATTTCTGAATTTTTTCACATTTTCATATTCCTATTTCACTGGGCATTAACCTAATTTAAATATATCTTCAAAGTACTTTAAATCTGGCTCAACATTTCGGTATTAAAAATAGTTTGGAACCCACAGAAATATGCGAAATTGGCCCTGGCCAACCAAAAAAAACGACTGCAATAAATTGCATAAGAAGTTGCCATGAGCTATATATAAATTATTAAAAAAAAGAGGGAGTGGTCTAACTTGTGGGCCTATTTAGTTGACGCGTATGCAAGATTTTTTTAGTTATTATATACGTCAACAAACGATTCTAGCAGACGTAACCGTTGGATGTCAATCCAACGGCCGTCGTGTTTCTTCAATCTCTGATCTTCTTGCTCCAGCCGCCAAAGCAGCGCCGGTGGGACCACCTACTCCTGCCTCCCGTGGCCGGCTGTGCTGTCGCGCAGGCCTCAGTGCCCCCTACTACTCCCACCGCTGGCCAGGGCATCCCTCTACTCACCCACACCCCCTGTTATTCTATGGCGACGGCAGCTTCACACCGCAGCCGAACCGGTGAACGCTCGTACTCCTCTCCACTTGGGCATCCACTGCCGCGTCTTCCTCGGCTCCGCGTCGTCCCCTTCCTAGGCCTCGCCGTCGTCCACTGCCGTGGTGCTCTCGGCGCGGCATGGTCAATGTGGTCAACGACCGACTTCCATCGGAAGAGTACTGTACATGGAGAGGCTGACAGCTGGGTCCACGGCAGACGCAAGGAAGTGCCTCCTTATTACACAGAAAATAATTATTCCTCCACCTGACAGCGGGGACTGATGTCTACTACGCAACCTTCTTCTTGTAGACGTTGTTGGGCCTCCAAGTGTAGAGGTTTGTAGGACAGTAGCAAATTTCCCTCAAGGGGATGACCTAAGGTTTATCAATCCGTGGGAGGCGTAGGATGAATATGGTCTCTCTCAAGCAACCCTGCAACCAAATAACAAAGAGTCTCTTGTGTCCCCAACACACCCAATACAATGGTAAATTGTATAGGTGCACTAGTTCGGCGAAGAGATGGTGATACAAGTGCAATATGGATGGTAGATATGGGTTTTTGTAAACTGAAAATATAAAAACAGCAAGGTAGAAAGTGATAAAAGTGAGCCTAAACGGTATCGCAATGATAGAAAACAAGACCTAGGGTTCATACTTTCACTAGTGCAAGTTCTCTCAACAATAATAACATAATTGGATTATATAACTATCCCTCAGCATGCAACAAAGAGTCACTCCAAAGTCACTAATAGTGGAGAACAAACGAAGAGATTATGGTAGGGTACGAAACCACCTCAAAGTTATTCTTTCCAATCAATCCGTTGGGCTATTCCTATAAGTGTCACAAACAGCCCTAGAGTTTGTACTAGAATAATACCTTAAGACACAAATCAACCAAAACCCTAATGTCACCTAGATACTCCAATGTCACCTCAAGTATCCGTGGGCATGATTATACGATATGCATCACACAATCTCAATTCATCTACTCAACCAACACATAGAACCTCAAAGAGTGCCCCAAAGTTTCTACCGGAGCATCACGACGAAAACGTGTGCCAACCCCTATGCGGAATCCGCAAGTTGATCACCAAAACATACATCAAGTGAATCACGTGATATCCCATTGTCACCACAGATACGCACGGCAAGACATACATCAAGTGTTCTCAAATCTTTAAAGACTCAATCCGATAAGATTACTTCAAGGGGAAAAATCAATCCATTACAAGAGAGTAGAGGGGGAGAAGAAACATAAGATCCAACTATAATAGCAAAGCTCGTGATACATCAAGATCGTGCCAAATCAAGAACACGAGAGAGAGAGAGAGAGATCAAACACATAGCTACTGGTACATACCCTCAGCTCCGAGGGTGAACTACTCCCTCCTTGTCATGGAGAGCACCGGGATGATGAAGATGGCCACTGGTGAGGGTTCCCCCCTACGACGGGGTGCTGGAACAGGGTCCTGGTTGGTTTTTAGTGGCTATAGAGGCTTGCGGTGGCGGAACTCCCGATCTAATCTCCGTTCAGGAAGTTTTAGGGTATGTGGAGTTATATAGGCGGAAGAAGTACGTCAGGGGAGCCACGAGGGCCCCACGAGGCAGGGGGCGTGCCTTAGGGGGGTGGGCGCGCCCCCCACCCTTGTGACTTCCTCGTTCCTTCCTTCACGTGGGGTCCAAGTCTATCGGGTAGCTTTCGTTCCAAAAATAACTTCTCTAGTTGATTTCGTTCTGTTTCGACTCCGTCTGATATTCCTTTTCTTCAAAACACTGAAATAGGCATAAAACAGCAAATCTGGACTAGGCCTCAGGTTAATAGGTTAGTCCCAAAAATAATATAAAAGTGGAAAATAAAGCCCAATAAGGTCCAAAACAGTAGATAATATAGCATGGAGCAATCAAAAATTATAGATACGTTGGAGACGTATCAAGCATCCCCAAGCTTAATTCCTGCTCGTCCTCGAGTAGGTAAATGATAAAAAAGATAATTTTTGATGTGGAATGCTAGTTGGCATAATTTCAATGTAATTCTTCTTACTTGTGATATGAATATTCAGATCCGAAAGATTCAAGACAAAAGTTCATATTGGCATAAAAATAATAATACTTTAAGCATACTAACTAAGCAATTATGTCTTCTCAAAATAACATGGCCAAAGAAAGTTCATCCCTACAAAATCGTATACTTTAGTCATGCTCCATTTTTGTCACACAAGAATGCTCTCATCATGCACAACCCCGATGACAAGCCAAGCAATTGTTTCATACTCTAGTAATCTCAAACTTATAAACCTTCACGCAATACATGAGCGTGAGCCATGGATATAGCACTATGGATGGAATAGAATATGATGATGGGGGTTATGTGGAGAATACAAAAAAGGAGAAAGTCTCACATCAACGAGGCTAATCAATGGGCTATGGAGATACCCATCAATTGATGTTAATGCAAGGAGTAGGGATTGCCATGCAACGGATGCACTAGAGCTATAAGTGTATGAAAGCTCAACAAAAGAAACTAAGTGGGTGTGCATCCAACTTGCTTGCTCACGAAGACCTAGGGCACTTGAGGAGGCCCATCGTTGGAATATACAAGCCAAGTTCTATAATGAAAAGTTCCCACTAGTATATGGAAGTGACTAAATAAGAGACTCTCTATCATGAAGATTACGATGCTACTTTGAAGCACAAGTGTGGTAAAAGGATAGTAGCATTGCCCCTTTTTATTTTATTTTTATTTTAATTTTTTTTCTGGGCCTTCTCTTTTTTTTGGCCTTTTTTTGGGACAATGCTCTATTGAATGATGATCATCACACTTCTATTTATTTACAACTCAATGGTTACAACTCGATACTAGAACAAAGTATGACTCTATATGAATGCCTCCGGCGGTGTACCGGGATATGCAATGAATCAAGAGTGACAGGTATGAAAGAATTATGAACGGTGGCTTTGCCACAAATACTATGTCAACTACATGATCATGCTAATGATAGATGTGTCATGAAGAACGGAATGGTGGAAAGTTGCATGGCAATATATCTTGGAATGGCTATGGAAATGCCATAATAGGTAGGTATGGTGGCTGTTTTGAGGAAGATATAGGGAGGTTTATGTGTGAAAGAGCATATCATATCACGGGGTTTAGATGCATCGGCGAAGTTTGCACCAACTCTCAATGTGAGAAAGGGCAATGCACGGTGCCGAATAGGCTAGCAATGATGGAAGGGTGAGAGTGCGTATAATCCATGGACTCAACATTAGTCATAAAGAACTCATATACTTATTGCAAAAATCTACAAGCCATCAAAAACCAAAGCACTACGCGCATGCTCCTAGGGGGATAGATTGGTAGGAAAAGACCATCGCTCGTCCCCGACCGCCACTCATAAGGAGGACAATCAAATAACACCTCATGTTTCAAATTTGTTACATAACATTTACCATACGTGCATGCTACGGGATTTGCAAACTTCAACACAAGCATTTCTCAAATTCACAACTACTCAACTAGCACAACTTTGATATCACTACCTCCATATCTCAAAACAATCATCAATCATCAAACTTCTCTTAGTATTCAACACACTCATAGGAATTCTTACAAATCTTTTATGCTTATCATATTAGGATTTTAAGCAAATTATCATGCTACTTAAGACTCTCAAAATAATATAAGTGGAGCATGAGAGTTCATCTATTTATTCAAAATAAAACTAACACCATGCTCTAAAAGATATAAGTGAAGCACTAGAGCAAACAACAAGCTACCCCGAAAGATATAAGTGAAGACCAATGAGTAGTCGGATAATTATGCAACTATGTGAAGACTCTCCCATTAAATTTTCAGATCTTGATACTTTATTCAAACAGCAATGAAAACAAAAGAAAATTAAAATGACGCTCCAAGCAAAACACATATCATGTGGTGAATAAAAATATAGCTCCAAAAGTTACCGATGAACGAAGACGAAAGAGGGGATGCCTTCCGGGGCATCCCCAAGCTTAGATGCTTGGTTATCCTTGAATATTACCTTGGGGTGCCTTGGGCATCCCCAAGCTTAGGCTATTGCCACTCCTTATTCCATAGTCCATCGAATCTTTACCCAAAACTTGAAAACTTCACAACACAAAACTTAACAGAAAACTCGTAAGCTCCGTTAGCGAAAGAAAACAAAACACCACTTCAAGGTACTGTAATGAACTCATTCTTTATTTATATTGGTGTTAAAACTACTGTATTCCAACTTCTCTATGGTTTATAAACTATTTTACTAGCCATAGATTCATCAAAATAAGCAAGCAACACAATGAAAACAGAATCTGTCAAAAACAGAACAGTCTGTAGTAATCTGTAACTAACACAAACTTCTGGAACTCCAAAATTTTTAAAATAAATTGGCGGACCTGAGGAATTTGTCTAGTAATCATCTGCAAAAAGAATAAACTAAATAGAACTCTCCAGTAAAAAGTTGAAGCTAATCTCGTGAGTGCTAAAGTTTCAGTTTTTTACAGCATGATCATAAAGACTTCACCCAAGTCTTCCCAAAGGTTCTACTTGGCACAAACACTAATTAAAACACAAAACCACATCTAAACAGAAGCTAGATGGATTATTTATTCCTAAACAGAACCAAAAAGCAAGAAACTAAAATAAAATTGGGTTGTCTCCCAACAAGCGCTATCATTTTACGCCCCTAGCTAGGCATGATGATTTCAATGATGCTCACATAAGACATAAAAATTGAAACATAAAGAGAGCATCATGAAGAATATGACTAGAACATTTAAGTCTAACCCACTTCCTATGCATAGGGATTTTGTGAGCAAACAACTTATGGGAACAATAATCAACTAGCATAGGAAGGCAAAACAAGCATAACTTCAAGAGTTTAAGCACATAGAGAGGAAACTTGATATTATTGCCATTCCTACAAGCATAAATTCCTCCCTCATAATAATTTTCAGTAGCATCATGAATGAATTCGACAATATAACCAGCAACTAAAGCATTCTTTTCATGATCTACTTGCATAGAAATTTTACTACTCTCCACATAAGCAATATTCTTCTCATTCGGAATAGTGGGAGTATCATAAGAGACTTGAATACTAAAAATTATTTCCACATTAAAAGAGTAATGTTCAGAGAAAGGGTACTCATAATCATGACAAGTTTTATAAATATAATCATCACTACTTTTTATAGCATAAGTTTTATCACAATAATCATCATAAGTAGCAACTTTGTTCTCATCATAATCGATTGAAACCTCTTCCAAGATAGTGGATACATCACTAAATAGAGTCATGACCTCTCCAAATCCACTTTCATATATATTATAAGATTCAACATCCTCCAATATTGTGGGATCATTACTTCCTAAATTGACACTTCCAAACCCACTTTCATAAATATAATCATCATAGGTAGAAGGCATGCTATCATCATAACAACTTTGCATATCAAAACTTGAGAGGCTAAAAATATCATCATTATTAAACATAGCATCCCCAAGCTTGGGACAAACATTAATTGCAGCAAATATATTCTCAAATGTTTCATCCTCATCAAACATAGCTTCCCCAAGCTTGGGCCTTTTCATATCATAAGCATAATCACTCTCAACATTAATAGTATGGATAGCACCAATAGTATAGCAATTATTATATTCTTCCAAGCAAGTGCCAAAAAGATTTTCAAGATCATAAGAAGTATCATTATCTTCCCAATCATAATCATCACAACAAGCAATAGGCATAACGAGATCATCATCAAGTGTATCATCTTCATTTTTATGAGGCACAGCAATAATAGGAGCAACTTTATTTGGGAGAGATACCTTTTTACCTTTCTTCCTTTTTATTTTCTTCTTCTTTACCACATCATGTGTGGGTTCAATCCTCTTTTTGGAGCTCCTTATTAATGAGATTGGTTGAATAGAAGGCTCCTCCTCGTTACCTGATTCATCATAAGAAATAATAGGAGGATATTGGGAAGTCTCTTCCCTTGCATTAGCATTCTCTTCATCCTCTATTTGTTTTCTTTTCTTTATGTAGTTGGCAATATAAGGATTTTCAATGCAATTCACCGCACAATACATATAAACCTTCTCTAGATCAATATCGAGGAATTTCTCAAGGTTATATTCTGGAATATGCTTAGTTTGACGTTTCAATTCTTCATAACCCAAAAGCAAACTTAGTTCATTATAATGCGCAAGGGAAATCAAGTCGTCACAATTTTTGGACACGATTCGTTCATGAAACAATTTGCATTTGATATTTAAATGACCATGTTCATTGCAAATTTCACAAGTACGGTAAAGATATTTTAAATTTTCAGCACTCACATCAAGACTTTCTTGCAACAATTTAGTTTCTAAATATGTATGCCTCTTGAATATCTATCTTCCCTATTTGGTGTGTACTTGCAAACCCAATGCACTCCATAAAAATTGACATGTTTATAGGAGACATTTTCATCATAGTTAGTGCAATCATCATTAGCCTCATGGATATTCAAAGAATTCGTACTAACAACATTGCAATCATGCTCATCATTCAAAGATTTAGTGCCAAACATTTTAATGCATTCTTCTTCTAACACTTTGGCACAATTTTCCTTTCCATCATACTCACGAAAGATATTAAAAAGATGAAGCGTATGAGACAAACTCAATTCCATTTTTTGGTAGTTTTCTTTTATAACTAAACTAGTACTAAAACAAGAAACAAAAAGATTCGATTGCAAGATCTAAAGATATACCTTCAAGCACTCACGTCCCCGGCAACGGCGCCAGAAAAGAGCTTAGTTAACGTGGTGTGAGTGCCGCTTACCTAGCCTCCCCGGCAACGGCGCCAGAAAAGAGCTTGATGTCTACTACACAACCTTCTTCTTGTAGACATTGTTGGGCCTCCAAGTGCAGAGGTTTGTAGGATAGTAGAAAATTTCCCTCAAGTGGATGACCTAAGGTTTATCAATCCGTGGGAGGCGTAGGATGAATATGGTCTCTCTCAAGCAACCCTGCAACCAAATAACAAAGAGTCTCTTGTGTCCCCAACACACCCAATACAATGGTAAATTGTATAGGTGCACTAGTTCGGTGAAGAGATGGTGATACAAGTGCAATATGGATGGTAGATATGGGTTTTTATAAACTGAAAATATAAAAACAGCAAGGTAGCAAGTGATAAAAGTGAGCGTAAACGGTATTGCAATGATAGAAAACAAGGCCTAGGGTTCATACTTTCACTAGTGCAAGTTCTCTCAACAATAATAACATAATTGGATCATATAACTATCCCTCAACATGCAACAAAGAGTCACTCCAAAGTCACTAGTAGTGGAGAACAAACGAAGAGATTATGGTAGGGTACGAAACCACCTCAAAGTTATTCTTTCCAATCAATCCGTTGGGCTATTCCTATAAGTGTCACAAACAGCCCTAGAGTTCGTACTAGAATAACACCTTAAGACACAAATCAACCAAAACCCTAATGTCACCTAGATACTCCAATGTCACCTCAAGTATCCGTGGGCATGATTATACGATATGCATCACACAATCTCAATTCATCTACTCAACCAACACATAGAACCTCAAAGAGTGCCCCAAAGTTTCTACCGGAGAATCACGACGAAAACGTGTGCCAACCCCTATGCGGAACCCGCAAGTTGATCACCAAAACATACATCAAGTGAATCACATGATATCCCATTGTCACCACAGATACGCACGGCAAGACATACATCAAGTGTTCTCAAATCTTTAAAGACTCAATCCGATAAGATTACTTCAAGGGGAAAACTCACTCCATTACAAGAGAGTAGAGGGGGAGAAGAAACATAAGATCCAACTATAATAGCAAAGCTCACGATACATCAAGATCGTGCCAAATCAAGAACACGAGAGAGAAAGAGAGAGAGAGAGAGAGAGAGAGAGAGAGAGAGAGAGAGAGAGAGAGAGATCAAACACATAGTTACTGGTACATACCCTCAGCCCCGAGGGTGAACTACTCCCTCCTCGTCATGGAGAGCGCCGGGATGATGAAGATGGCCACCCGTGAGGGTTCCCCCCTCTGGCAGGGTGCCGGAATAGGGTCCCGATTGGTTTTTGCTGGCTACAGAGGCTTGCGGCGGCAGAACTCCCGATCTAATCTCCGTTCTGGAAGTTTTAGGGTACGTGGAGTTATATAGGCGGAAGAAGTACGTCAGGGGAGCCACGAGGGCCCCACGAGGCAGGGGGGCGCGCCCTAGGGGGTGGGCGCGCCCCCCACCCTCGTGGCTTCCTCGTTCCTTCCTTGACGTGGGGTCCAAGTCTATCGGGTAGCTTTCGTTCCAAAAATAACTTCTCTAGTTGATTTTGTTTCGTTTCGACTCCGTCTGATATTCCTTTTCTTCAAAACACTGAAATAGGCATAAAACAGCAAATTTGGGCTGGGCCTCCGGTTAATAGGTTAGTGCCAAAAATAATATAAAAGTGGAAAATAAAGCCTAATAAGGTCCAAAAGAGTAGATAATATAGCATGGAGCAATAAAAAATTATAGATACGTTGGAGACGTATCAGGGACCCACCGGACGGGCCACTAGTATTTTGCGAAAAAAATCGTTCCCCCTGACTGCTGGGACCCACCGGACGGGCCACCGTATTTCGCGAAAAAAAACGTTCCCCCGCTGTCAGCTCGGACCCACTAGAAGTGCCTCCTTATTACGCACAAAAAATGAATACTCCCCCGGCTAGCTGGGACCCACCTTGGTGGGAGGCTGACTTGTGGGCCTACTAAGTTGACGGGGACGAAGGGCTTTGTCAACTTAGTCAATATGAATGATTCTAGCTCCAGTGACCGTACGATGTCCATCCAACGGTCGTAGTGCTTCTTCAACCTCTGGTCTTCTTGCTCCAGCCGCCCAAAGTAGCGCCGGTCGTACCGCATGCTCCTGCCTCCCGTGGCCGGCTGTGCTGCCGCAAAGGCCTCACCGCCCCCTACTATTCCCACTGCTGGCCAGGCCCTGCGGCGATGGCAGCCTCACACCGCAGCCGAACTAGTGAACCCTCGTACTCCTCTCCGCGCGGGCTTCCACTGCCGCGTCTTCCCCGGCTCCGCGTCGTCCCTTTCCTAGGCCTCGTCGTTGTCCACCGCCCTGGTGCTCTCGGCGCGGCATGGTCAACATGGTCAAGGAACGACTTCCATCGGACGTGGACTGTACGTGGAGAGGCTGACAGCTGGGTCCACGGCCGCAGCAAGGAAGTGCCTCCTTATTACATGCAAAATAATTATTCCTCCACCTGACAGCGGGGACCCACCGGACGGGCCACCGTATTTTGCGAAAAAACGTTTCCCCCCTGACTGCTGGGACCCACCAGCTACACCTTCGCACGCAAGGAAGTGCGTCCGGGCAAAAAAAAACAATTCGCCCCCTGACTGCTGGGACCCACTAGCTACATCTTCGCACGCAAGGAAGTGCCTGACAGTCGGGACCCACCTGGTCGAAGCGTACATAGCATTGTCATTCTGGTCACGAACGTGTACGTACATATATACTGGTGGATGTAGAGGCGCGCACGTGTCGTAGTAGAGGCGGCCAGGGTGCAAGAAAGAAAATACGGCCACGTATGTGTACATACGGGCGGGGTCTCGAACGCCTACTCGCGCATATGTACGGCGAGGGCTCGTTGACATGGCTGGGTTGGAACGGAGAAACAACATCGTCATCGTGTTCATGGGGAGGCAACGGAATGCGTCGTGTTCATGGGGAGGCAACGGAATGTGTCGTGTTCATCGGGAGGCAACGGAATGCGTGGGAGCCAACCGGCTGGGTCGGAACGGAATGCATGGTCGTGTTCATCGGGAGGGCTTGGATGGAATAGGCGATGGAAACGAGGCCTGGCGTACCGCAGAACGGAGGAAACGGACCTCCTACAGTCGAAATGGGGGTCCTGTTGATCGGGAGGGGTGTGGCGTACCGCAAAACGGACGAAACGGACCTCCTACAGTCGAAACGGGGGTCATGTTGATCAGGAGGGGTGTGGCGTATCGCAAAACGGACGAAACGGACCTCCTACGGTCGAAACGGGGGTCTTGTTCATCGGGAGGGGTGTGGCGTACCGCAAAACGGGACTCCATGGGATACTGTTCATCTCCACCGTCGACCCCCTCCAGCCTCCATGAGCTATTGTTCATCCATCGTCGACCTCCTCCAGCCT
Organism: Triticum aestivum; assembly: GCF_018294505.1. NCBI lineage: Eukaryota > Viridiplantae > Streptophyta > Magnoliopsida > Poales > Poaceae > Triticum > Triticum aestivum. The sequence continues at coordinate 102,961,841 of NC_057798.1, read as the reverse complement.
CCACCTGCGACTGTTTATCCACGGGCTCCTGTTCATCCAGCCTCCACCGCGTGCTACTCCACCGGCTAGTGTTTAGCCAGCCCTCTCCACGGGCTCCTGTTCAACCACCCCTCCACGGGCTACTGTTCATCCAGCCCTCCACCGTATACTATTCATCCTGCCCTCCACGGGGTGGTCCTATTCATCCAGCCCTCCACGGGGTCCTGTTCATCCAGCCCCAACTGGCTCGATCGATCGGGGTCCTGTTCATCCAGAGGCA